>NW_028283657.1:317500-460000 GCF_059441095.1 Idiotropiscis lumnitzeri
GCACGGGCGGTGCCAAGCGGCCCCTAAGTTTAACCGAATGGAAGCTCCGGAGGAGGAGGGCATGTTCGCGTCACAGTAAGCCGAAGAGGAGCACCTTCCCCGGGCACGGGCGGTTCCAAGCGGCCCCTGAGTTTAACCGAATGGAAGCTCCGGAGGAGGCGGGCATGCTCGCGTCACAGTAAGCCGAAGAGGAGCACCTTCCCCGGGCACGGGCGGTTCCAAGCGGCCCCTAAGTTTAACCGAATGGAAGCTCCGGAGGAGGAGGGCATGCTCGCGTCACAGTAAGCCGAAGAGTAGCACCTTCCCCGGGCACGGCGGTGCCAAGCGGCCCCTAAGTTTAACCGAATGGAAGCTCCGGGGGAGGAGGGCGGGCGTGTGTCACAGTTAAGCCGAATTGGAGCACCTCTTCTGCCCGGGCACGAGCGGAGCGCGAGGCTGTCAGTTATGAATGAATAAATGAATAAATAAATAAAGAATGCCACCTTTTATTTCACAGGGCACACCGGACGGCGTACCAGCAGGTAAAAGTCGGAGTAATTAAATAAATACAAAAAGAATGGCTGGGGAATAAAAAAATAATACGTTTTAATAATAATTTGGTTTTTTTGTTATAAAATGAATTTCACTCTCTCTCTCCCCGTATATATATATATATATATATATATTTATTATATACATTGTATATTTTTTTTAAGCATTTTTGAAGGTGCGCCGCTACTTCGCGGATTTTCAGTTTTCGCGGGTGGTCTCGGTCCCCATTAACCGCGATAACCGAGGGTTCACTGTACTCCATAAAATTTACAAAAAGCGAGGTGAAACACTCAATCAGGGCTGCTTTTTTTTTAACATTTCTCGAGGGCCATGGCGAGCCATTTAAAAAAAGCTGCACAACTAACGTATAAAATATTGATAAATTTGCTCGGCCTGATGTGTGTGTTAAGTTTCACGAGTTGTCGTTCATATTTAGAACCTCATAATCAGCGTTGTTTTATTGCCGAACAGTGCAATGCCACTCCCAAAACTTTTCACGAAAAAGGACAAATTTCGTATTGTGACATCCTCATGGCCGAAACAGTCATCCGAGCATATATGAGGGCAACCTTGTTGAGTTGCACGGAGAAAAACATCCAAGAAAATAACTTGTATTAGCTTTTACCAGTTGGTGGCGCTACTACTACGATGAAAAATAAGTCGGTAGATGTCTTCAGGGCTGAAGTATCCTCAAATGTGTACAACTTCGAGAAGATAGGATCATCTGAGTCATGTTGCCGGAGCTTTTGTTGCCACAGAGTACAATCGGACTTTTCAGCACCGTAATAGCCACGCCTTTTGCCAAAACGTCACAAAATTCGGCAGAGAGTAAGATCATTGTCTTGAGTCTTTTCTGACTAATTTTCAGTCGGATTCGTCAAAAGGGCACCGTGCAGTACGTGAAAATTAAAATAAAAACAAATTTTTGATTCCACTTGGCGGCACTGTGTGTATAACAAAATAATAACATTAAGATGTCTTCAGGTCGGGACGTTTTATTTACAGGTGAAGGTTTGGATTTTTAGGAGCATGTGCAGGGGAGTTATTAAGCATTCATTTATTTGTATTAGGTTCATTTTGTCTTCTTATTATTGATATTTGACTGATTCATTAAAAGCAGACAATTATGTTTTAGGTTAATTTTTTCACTGACATGTTTCGGCGAGTCTTTCGCCTTCTTCAGAGTGTCGCATGATGGTGTCTTGAGCTGATGTTCCATGAGGGTGTGACTTACCTGTCAAAAAAATGAAAAAAATCAGAGCAGTAAAAGAACAAGCACAACATGAACATTACAAATCAGCAATCACTGACCACTGCAAAAGGGAAAACCACATCATGGACCGGGAGAAGGGCAGGGTCATCCGCACAGAAGAGAACAAACAACAGCGCTGGATCAGAGAGGCCATTGAGATCTGCAAGCGAGGCATAAAAACCATGAACAGAGACAAGGGAGCCTTCATCCTCTCTACCACCTGGACCAGCATCTTGGCGGAGTGAACGGACAGCGGGGGGCGTGACTTGCCTTCATTCTTGTGACAGGTAAGTCACGCCCTCATGGAACATCATCTGATAAAGACGGGTCACAAGGCACCATCATGTGACACTCTGAAGAAGGCGAAAGACTTTCGTATTGTGACATGCTCAAGGCCTAAACACTCATCCGAGCAAATATAAGGTAGATTTTGTTAACCTGCCCGGAGAAAAACATCAACGAAAATAATTTGTATTTGTTTTAACCAGTTGGTGGCGCTACCACTGCGATCAAAAATAAGTTGGCAGCCGTCTTCAGGGCCTGAATATCCTCAAATGTGAAAAATTTCGAGAAGATGGATCATCTGAATCATTTTGCAGGAACTTTTGTTGCCACGGAGAATAATCAGACTCTGCGGCACCGTAATAGCCACGCCCTTCGAAGGAAAGTCACAAAAATAGGGATAGAGTAAGATCAATGTCTTGAGTCTTTTCTAGCCAATTTTCAATCAGATTCGTTAAAAGGGCACCGTGCAGTACGTCAAAATGTAAAAAATGATATTGATTGGCGCAAGGTGTATAACTGAATATAAACATATAGATGTCTTCAGGTACAGACTCTTTATGTACATGTGAAGTTTTGGATTTTTAGCAGCATGTGCAGGAGAGTTATTAAGCATTTTGTCCATTGCGGCGAAGGAAATCTTAAGTGAAAACTTTGAAGCCCCGCCCCGTCATATAGTATTTCGGAAACAAAAAATTTTAGCCCCAGTGTTTGTCCCAGGTCTTCAGATGCTACAGACAGAATTTTAAGGCAATCAGATGAAGCCTTTAGGATCAGGGTGCAAAAGAATGACCCCTGTAAACATGCAAAAAAGGGCAAAAGTCGGACTTTCAAAAATTCATAACTCACTTCCTGTTCATATTAGACGTTAAAATATCAAATTTTTCGCCATGCCCGATGAGACTGCCAAGTTTGGTGAGTTTTTGTGCATGTTTCGGGGGTCAAAAATGCGATCGAACAATCGGAAAAATAATAATAATAATAATTTCTACAAAAACAATAGGGACTTCGCAGCGGTCGCTGCTCAGGCCCTAATAATAATAATAATAATAATAATAAAAGTAATAATATTTTCTACAAAAACAATAGAGACCTCGCCGCGGTCGCTGCTCGGGCCCCAATAATAATTTCTACACAAAGTCCATTGTGGTGACCCGCCCCCTTTTAAGTAAATTCAAAATGGCCGACTTCCTGTAAAACCTAGCTCATTGCTCCAAGAGACTTTTTTGTAGGTCTTGGTCTTATACATACAGTGAACCCTCGCTACTTCGCGGTTCACCTTTCGCGGGTTCAGTGCTTCGCGGGTATAAAAAATATTCGGGGGCATTGTAGTTTCGCCGAGCGGCACGACGGGGCGCTGGAGCGGTTAGACGGCCGGCGTGCGCCGAAGAAGAGCGTGGGCGAAGAGGAGAGTGGACGAAGAAGAGCACGTTCCCCCGGACACGATCGGTGGCGACGTTTCGCGCGGTTCGGACCGTACCAGAGCTCCGGCCGGCGTGCGTGGCAGTTAAGCCGTAGAGGAGCACCTTCCCCGGGCACGGGCGGTGCCAAGCGGCCCCTAAGTTTAACCGAATGGAAGCTCCGGAGGAGGAGGGCATGCTCGCGTCACAGTAAGCCGAAGAGGAGCACCTTCCCCGGGCACGGGCGGTTCCAAGCGGCCCCTAAGTTTAACCGAATGGAAGCTCCGCAGGAGGAGGGCATGCTCGCGTCACAGTAAGCCGAAGAGGAGCACCTTCCCCGGGCACGGGCGGTGCCAAGCGGCCCCTAAGTTTAACCGAATGGAAGCTCCGGGGGAGGAGGGCGGGCGTGTGTCACAGTTAAGCCAAAATGGAGCACCTCTTCTGCCCGGGCACGAGCGGAGCGCGAGGCTGTCAGTTATGAATGAATAAATGAATAAATAAATAAAGAATGCCACCTTTCATTTCACAGGGCACACCGGACGGCGTACCAGCAGGTAAAAGTCGGAGTAATTAAATAAATACAAAAAGAATGGCTGGGGAATAAAAAAATAATACGTTTTAATAATAATTTGGTTTTTTTGTTATAACATGAATTTCACTCTCTCTCTCTCTCTCCCCCCGTATATATATATATATATATATATATATATATATATATATATATATATATATATATATATATATATATATATTTATATATTTATTATATATATTGTATATTTTTTTTTTGCATTTTTGAAGGTGCGCCGCTACTTCGCGGATTTTCAGTTTTCGCGGGTGGTCTCGGTCCCCATTAACCGCGATAACCGAGGGTTCACTGTACTCCATAAAATTTACAAAAAGCGAGGTGAAACACTCAACCAGAGCTGCTTTTTTTTAACATTTCTCGAGGGCCATGGCGAGCCATTTCAAAAAAGCTGCACAACTAACGTATAAAATATTGATAAATTTGCTCGGCCTGATGTGTGTGTAAAGTTTTACGAGTTGTCGTTCATATTTAGAACCTCATAATCAGCTTTGTTTTATTGCCGAACAGTGCAATGCCACTCCACAACTTTTCACGAAAAAACACGAATTTCGTATTGTGACATCCTCATGGCCGAAACAGTCATCCGAGCATATATGAGGGCGACCTTGTTGAGTTGCACGGAGAAAAACATCCAAGAAAATAACTTGTATTAGCTTTTACCAGTTGGTGGCGCTACTACTACGATGTAAAATAAGTTGGTAGATGTCTTCAGGGCTGAAGTATCCTCAAATGTGTACAACTTCGAGAAGATAGGATCATCTGAGTCATGTTGCAGGAACTTTTGTTGCCACGGAGAATAATCAGACTCTGCGGCACCGTAATAGCCACGCCCTTTGAAGGAAAGTCATAAAAATAGGGATAGAGTAAGATCAATGTCTTGAGTCTTTTCTAGCCAATTTTCAGTCGGATTCGTTAAAAGGGCACCGTGCAGTACGTCAAAATGTAAAGATTTATATTGATTGGCGCAAGGTGTATAACTGAATATAAACATATAGATGTCTTCAGGTACCGACTCTTTATGTACATGTGAAGTTTTGGATTTTTAGCATCACGTGCAGGAGAGTTATTAAGCATTTTGTCCATTGCGGCGAAGGAAATCTTAAGTGAAAACTTTGAAGCCCCGCCCCCGTCATATAGTATTTCGGAAACAAAAAATTTTAGCCCCAGTGTTTGTCCCAGGTCTTAAGATGCTCCAGACAGAACTTTAAGGCAATCAGATGAAGCCTTTAGGATCAGGGTGCAAAAGAATGACCCCTGTAAACATGCAAAAAAGGGCAAAAGTCGGACTTTCAAAAATTCATAACTCACTTCCTGTTCATATTAGACGTTAAAAAATATCAAATTTTTCGCCATGCCCGATGAGACTGCCAAGTTTGGTGAGTTTTTGTGCATGTTTCGGGGGTCAAAAATGCGATCGAACAATCGGAAAAATAATAATAATAATAATTTCTACAAAAACAATAGGGACTTCTTAGCGGTCGCTGCTCAGGCCCTAATAATAATAATAATAATAATAATAATAATAAAAGTAATAATATTTTCTACAAAAACAATAGGGACCTCGCCGCGGTCGCTGCTCGGGCCCCAATAATAATTTCTACACAAAGTCCATTGTGGAGACCCGCCCCCTTTTAAGTAAATTCAAAATGGCCGACTTCCTGTAAAACCTAGCTCATTGCTCCAAGAGACTTTTTTGTAGGTCTTGGTCTTATACATACAGTGGACCCTCGCTACTTCGAGGTTCACCTTTCGCGGGTTCAGTGCTTCGCGGGTCTAAAAAATATTCGGGGGCATTGTAGTTTCGCCGAGCGGCACGACGGGGCGCTGGAGCGGTTAGACGGCCGGCGTGCGCCGAAGAAGAGCGTGGGCGAAGAGGAGAGTGGACGAAGAAGAGCACGTTCCCCCGGACACGATCGGTGGCGACGTTTCGCGCGGTTCGGACCGTACCAGAGCTCCGGCCGGCGTGCGTGGCAGTTAAGCCGTAGAGGAGCACCTTCCCCGGGCACGGGCGGTTCCAAGCGGCCCCTGAGTTTAACCGAATGGAAGCTCCGGAGGAGGAGGACATGCTCGCGTCACAGTAAGCCGAAGAGGAGCACCTTCCCCGGGCACGGGCGGTTCCAAGCGGCCCCTAAGTTTAACCGAATGGAAGCTCCGGAGGAGGAGGGCATGCTTGCGTCACAGTAAGCCGAAGAGGAGCACCTTCCCCGGGCACGGGCGGTGCCAAGCGGCCCCTAAGTTTAACCGAATGGAAGCTCCGGGGGAGGAGGGCGGGCGTGTGTCACAGTTAAGCCGAATTGGAGCACCTCTTCTGCCGGGCACGAGCGGAGCGCGAGGCTGTCAGTTATGAATGAATAAATGAATAAATAAATAAAGAATGCCACCTTTCATTTCACAGGGCACACCGGACGGCGTACCAGCAGGTAAAAGTCGGAGTAATTAAATAAATACAAAAAGAATGGTTGGGGAATAAAAAAATAATAAGTTTTAATAATAATTTGTTTTTTTTGTTATAACATGAATTTCACTCTCTCTCTCTCTCTCTCCCCCCGTATATATATATATATATATATATATATTTATTATATATATTGTATATTTTTTTTAAGCATTTTTGAAGGTGCGCCGCTACTTCGCGGATTTTCAGCTTTCGCGGGTGGTCTCGGTCCCCATTAACCGCGATAACCGAGGGTTCACTGTACTCCATAAAATTTACAAAAAGCGAGGTGAAACACTCAACCAGGGCTGCTTTTTTTAACATTTCTCGAGGGCCATGGTGAGCCATTTCAAAAAAGCTGCACAACTAACGTATAAAATATTGATAAATTTGCTCGGCCTGATGTGTGTGTAAAGTTTCACGAGTTGTTGTTCATATTTAGAACCTCATAATCAGCTTTGTTTTATTGCCGAACAGTGCAATGGCACTCCCACAACTTTTCATGAAAAAGGACAAATTTCGTATTATGACATCCTCATGGCCCGAAACAGTCATCCGAGCATATATGAGGGCGACCTTGTTGAGTTGCACGGAGAAAAACATCCAAGAAAATAACTTGTATTAGCTATAAGACGTTGGTGGCGCTACTACTACGATGAAAAATAAGTTGGTAGATGTCTTCAGGGCTTAAGTATCCTCAAATGTGTGCAACTTCGAGAAGATAGGATCATCTGAGTCATGTTGCTGGAGCTTTTGTTGCCACAGAGTACAATCGGACTTTTCAGCACCGTAATAGCCATGCCTTTTGCCAAAACGTCACAAAATTCGGCAGAGAGTAAGATAATTGTCTAGAGTCTTTTCTGACTAATTTTCAGTCGGATTCGTCAAAAGGGCACCGTGCAGTACGTGAAAATTAAAATAAAAAAAAAATTTTGATTCCACTTGGCGGCACTGTGTGTATAACAAAATAATAACATTAAGATGTCTTCAGGTCAGGACGTTTTATTTACAGGTGAAGGTTTGGATTTTTAGGAGCATGTGCAGGGGAGTTATTAAGCATTCATTTATTTGTATTAGGTTCATTTTGTCTTCTTATTATTGATATTTGACTGATTCATTAAAAGCAGACAATTATGTTTTAGGATAATTTTTTACCTGACATGTTTCGGCGAGTCTTTCGCCTTCTTCAGAGTGTCGCATGATGGTGTCTTGAGCTGATGTTCCATGAGGGTGTGACTTACCTGTCAAAAAAATTAAAAAATCAGAGCAGTAAAAGAACAAGCACAACATGAACATTACAAATCAGCAATCACTGACCACTGCAAAAGGGAAAACCACATCATACCGGGAGAAGGGCAGGGTCATCCGCACAGAAGAGAACAAACAACAGCGCTGGATCAGAGAGGCCATTGAGATCTGCAAGCGAGGCATAAAAACCATGAACAGAGACAAGGGAGCCTTCATCCTCTCTACCACCTGGACCAGCATCTTGGCAGAGTGAACGGACAGCGGGGGGCGTGACTTGCCTTCATTCTTGTGACAGGTAAGTCACGCCCTCATGGAACATCAGCTGATAAAGACGGGTCACAAGACACCATCATGTGACACTCTGAAGAAGGCGAAAGACTTTTGTATTGTGACATGCTCAAGGCCTAAACACTCATCCGAGCAAATATAAGGTAGATTTTGTTAACCTGCCCGGAGAAAAACATCAACGAAAATAATTTGTATTTGTTTTAACCAGTTGGTGGCGCTACCACTGCGATAAAAAATAAGTTGGCAGCCGTCTTCAGGGCCTGAATATCCTCAAATGTGAAAAATTTCGAGAAGATGGATCATCTGAATCATTTTGCAGGAACTTTTGTTGCCACGGAGAATAATCAGACTCTGCGGCACCGTAATAGCCACGCCCTTCGAAGGAAAGTCACAAAAATAGGGATAGAGTAAGATCAATGTCTTGAGTCTTTTCTAGCCAATTTTCAATCAGATCCGTTAAAAGGGCACCGTGCAGTACGTCAAAATGTAAAAAATGATATTGATTGGCGCAAGGTGTATAACTGAATATAAACATATAGATGTCTTCAGGTACAGACTCTTTATGTACATGTGAAGTTTTGGATTTTTAGCAGCATGTGCAGGAGAGTTATTAAGCATTTTGTCCATTGCGGCGAAGGAAATCTTAAGTGAAAACTTTGATGCCCCGCCCCCGTCATATAGTATTTCGGAAACAAAAAATTTTAGCCCCAGTGTTTGTGCCAGGTCTTCAGATGCTACAGACAGAATTTTAAGGCAATCAGATGAAGCCTTTAGGATCAGGGTGCAAAAGAATGACCCCTGTAAACATGCAAAAAAGGGCAAAAGTCGGACTTTCAAAAATTCATAACTCACTTCCTGTTCATATTAGACGTTAAAATGTCAAATTTTTCGCCATGCCCGATGAGACTGCCAAGTTTGGTGAGTTTTTGTGCATGTTTCGGGGGTCAAAAATGCGATCGAACAATCGGAAAAATAATAATAATAATAATTTCTACAAAAACAATAGGGACTTCGCAGCGGTCGCTGCTCAGGCCCTAATAATAATAATAATAATAATAATAAAAGTAATAATATTTTCTACAAAAACAATTGGGACCTCGCCGCGGTCGCTGCTCGGGCCCCAATAATAATTTCTACACAAAGTCCATTGTGGTGACCCGCCCCCTTTTAAGTAAATTCAAAATGGCCGACTTCCTGTAAAACCTAGCTCATTGCTCCAAGAGACTTTTTTGTAGGTCTTGGTCTTATACATACAGTGAACCCTCGCTACTTCGCGGTTCACCTTTCGCGGGTTCAGTGCTTCGCGGGTCTAAAAAATATTCGGGGGCATTGTAGTTTCGCCGAGCGGCACGACGGGGCGCTGGAGCGGTTAGACGGCCGGCGTGCGCCGAAGAAGAGCGTGGGCGAAGAGGAGAGTGGACGAAGAAGAGCACGTTCCCCCGGACACGATCGGTGGCGACGTTTCGCGCGGTTCGGACCGTACCAGAGCTCCGGCCAGCGTGCGTGGCAGTTAAGCCGTAGAGGAGCACCTTCCCCGGGCACGGGCGGTGCAAAGCGGCCCCTAAGTTTAACCGAATGGAAGCTCCGGAGGAGGAGGGCATGCTCGCGTCACAGTAAGCCGAAGAGGAGCACCTTCCCCGGGCACGGGCGGTTCCAAGCGGCCCCTAAGTTTAACCGAATGGAAGCTCCGGAGGAGGAGGGCATGCTCGCGTCACAGTAAGCCGAAGAGGAGCACCTTCCCCGGGCACGGGCGGTGCCAAGCGGCCCCTAAGTTTAACCGAATGGAAGCTCCGGGGGAGGAGGACGGGCGTGTGTCACAGTTAAGCCAAATTGGAGCACCTCTTCTGCCCGGGCACGAGCGGAGCGCGAGGCTGTCAGTTATGAATGAATAAATGAATAAATAAATAAAGAATGCCACCTTTCATTTCACAGGGCACACCGGACGGCGTACCAGCAGGTAAAAGTCGGAGTAATTAAATAAATACAAAAAGAATGGCTGGGGAATAAAAAAATAATACGTTTTAATAATAATTTGGTTTTTTTGTTATAAAATGAATTTCACTCTCTCTCTCCCCGTATATATATATATATATATATATATATATATATATATATATATATATTTATTATATATATTGTATATTTTTTTTAAGCATTTTTGAAGGTGCGCCGCTACTTCGCGGATTTTCAGTTTTCGCGGGTGGTCTCGGTCCCCATTAACCGCGATAACCGAGGGTTCACTGTACTCCATAAAATTTACAAAAAGCGAGGTGAAACACTCAATCAGGGCTGCTTTTTTTAACATTTCTCGAGGGCCATGGCGAGCCATTTAAAAAAAGCTGCACAACTAACGTATAAAATATTGATAAATTTGCTCGGCCTGATGTGTGTGTAAAGTTTCACGAGTTGTCGTTCATATTTAGAACCTCATAATCAGCGTTGTTTTATTGCCGAACAGTGCAATGCCACTCCCACAACTTTTCACGAAAAAGGACAAATTTCGTATTGTGACATCCTCATGGCCGAAACAGTCATCCGAGCATATATGAGGGCGACCTTGTTGAGTTGCACGGAGAAAAACATCCAAGAAAATAACTTGTATTAGCTTTTACCAGTTGGTGGCGCTACTACTACGATGAAAAATAAGTCGGTAGATGTCTTCAGGGCTGAATTATCCTCAAATGTGTACAACTTCGAGAAGATAGGATCATCTGAGTCATGTTGCCGGAGCTTTTGTTGCCACAGAGTACAATCGGACTTTTCAGCACCGTAATAGCCACGCCTTTTGCCAAAACGTCACAAAATTCAGCAGAGAGTAAGATCATTGTCTTGAGTCTTTTCTGACAAATTTTCAGTCGGATTCGTCAAAAGGGCACCGTGCAGTACGTGAAAATTAAAATAAAAACAAATTTTTGATTCCACTTGGCGGCGCTGTGTGTATAACAAAATAATAACATTAAGATGTCTTCAGGTCGGGACGTTTTATTTACAGGTGAAGGTTTGGATTTTTAGGAGCATGTGCAGGGGAGTTATTAAGCATTCATTTATTTGTATTAGGTTCATTTTGTCTTCTTATTATTGATATTTGACTGATTCATTAAAAGCAGACAATTATGTTTGAGGTTAATTTTTTACCTGACATGTTTCGGCGAGTCTTTTGCCTTCTTCAGAGTGTCGCATGATGGTGTCTTGAGACCCGTCTTTATCAGCTGATGTTCCATGAGGGTGTGACTTACCTGTCAAAAAAATGAAAAAATCAGAGCAGTAAAAGAACAAGCACAACATGAACATTACAAATCAGCAATCACTGACCACTGCAAAAGGGAAAACCACATCATGGACCGGGAGAAGGGCAGGGTCATCCGCACAGAAGAGAACAAACAACAGCGCTGGATCAGAGAGGCCATTGAGATCTGCAAGCGAGGCATAAAAACCATGAACAGAGACAAGGGAGCCTTCATCCTCTCTACCACCTGGACCAGCATCTTGGCGGAGTGAACGGACAGCGGGGGGCGTGACTTGCCTTCATTCTCGTGACAGGTAAGTCACGCCCTCATGGAACATCAGCGGATAAAGACGGGTCACAAGACACCATCATGTGACACTCTGAAGAAGGCGAAAGACTTTCGTATTGTGACATCCTCAAGGTCTAAACACTCATCCGAGCAAATATAAGGTAGATTTTGTTAACCTGCCCGGAGAAAAACATCAACGAAAATAATTTGTATTTGTTTTAACCAGTTGGTGGCGCTACCACTGCGATCAAAATTAAGTTGGCAGCCGTCTTCAGGGCCTGAATATCCTCAAATGTGAAAGATTTCCAGAAGATGGATCATCTGAATCATTTTGCAGGAACTTTTGTTGCCACGGAGAATAATCAGACTCTGCGGCACCGTAATAGCCACGCCCTTTGAAGGAAAGTCATAAAAATAGGGATAGAGTAAGATCAATGTCTTGAGTCTTTTCTAGCCAATTTTCAATCGGATTCGTTAAAAGGGCACCGTGCAGTACGTCAAAATGTAAAGATTTATATTGATTGGCGCAAGGTGTATAACTGAATATAAACATATAGATGTCTTCAGGTACCGACTCTTTATGTACATGTGAAGTTTTGGATTTTTAGCAGCACGTGCAGGAGAGTTATTAAGCATTTTGTCCATTGCGGCGAAGGAAATCTTAAGTGAAAACTTTGAAGCCCCGCCCCCGTCATATAGTATTTCGGAAACAAAAAATTTTAGCCCCAGTGTTTGTCCCAGGTCTTAAGATGCTCCAGACAGAACTTTAAGGCAATCAGATGAAGCCTTTAGGATCAGGGTGCAAAAGAATGACCCCTGTAAACATGCAAAAAAGGGCAAAAGTCGGACTTTCAAAAATTCATAACTCACTTCCTGTTCATATTAGACGTTAAAAAATATCAAATTTTTCGCCATGCCCGATGAGACTGCCAAGTTTGGTGAGTTTTTGTGCATGTTTCGGGGGTCAAAAATGCGATCGAACAATCGGAAAAATAATAATAATAATAATTCCTACAAAAACAATAGGGACTTCGCAGCGGTCGCTGCTCAGGCCCTAATAATAATAATAATAATAATAATAATAAAAGTAATAATATTTTCTACAAAAACAATAGGGACCTCGCCGCGGTCGCTGCTCGGGCCCCAATAATAATTTCTACACAAAGTCCATTGTGGTGACCCGCCCCCTTTTAAGTAAATTCAAAATGGCCGACTTCCTGTAAAACCTAGCTCATTGCTCCAAGAGACTTTTTTGTAGGTCTTGGTCTTATACATACAGTGAACCCTCGCTACTTCGCGGTTCACCTTTCGCGGGTTCAGTGCTTCGCGGGTCTAAAAAATATTCGGGGGCATTGTAGTTTCGCCGAGCGGCACGACGGGGCGCTGGAGCGGTTAGACGGCCGGCGTGCGCCGAAGAAGAGCGTGGGCGAAGAGGAGAGTGGACGAAGAAGAGCACGTTCCCCCGGACACGATCGGTGGCGACGTTTCGCGCGGTTCGGACCGTACCAGAGCTCCGGCCGGCGTGCGTGGCAGTTAAGCCATAGAGGAGCACCTTCCCCGGGCACGGGCGGTGCCAAGCGGCCCCTAAGTTTAACCGAATGGAAGCTCCGGAGGAGGAGGGCATGTTCGCGTCACAGTAAGCCAAAGAGGAGCACCTTCCCCGGGCACGGGCGGTTCCAAGCGGCCCCTGAGTTTAACCGAATGGAAGCTCCGGAGGAGGCGGGCATGCTCGCGTCACAGTAAGCCGAAGAGGAGCACCTTCCCCGGGCACGGGCGGTTCCAAGCGGCCCCTAAGTTTAACCGAATGGAAGCTCCGGAGGAGGAGGGCATGCTCGCGTCACAGTAAGCCGAAGAGTAGCACCTTCCCCGGGCACGGCGGTGCCAAGCGGCCCCTAAGTTTAACCGAATGGAAGCTCCGGGGGAGGAGGGCGGGCGTGTGTCACAGTTAAGCCGAATTGGAGCACCTCTTCTGCCCGGGCACGAGCGGAGCGCGAGGCTGTCAGTTATGAATGAATAAATGAATAAATAAATAAAGAATGCCACCTTTCATTTCACAGGGCACACCGGACGGCGTACCAGCAGGTAAAAGTCGGAGTAATTAAATAAATACAAAAAGAATGGCTGGGGAATAAAAAAATAATACGTTTTAATAATAATTTGGTTTTTTTGTTATAAAATGAATTTCACTCTCTCTCTCCCCGTATATATATATATATATTTATTATATACATTGTATATTTTTTTTAAGCATTTTTGAAGGTGCGCCGCTACTTCGCGGATTTTCAGTTTTCGCGGGTGGTCTCGGTCCCCATTAACCGCGATAACCGAGGGTTCACTGTACTCCATAAAATTTACAAAAAGCGAGGTGAAACACTCAATCAGGGCTGCTTTTTTTTTAACATTTCTCGAGGGCCATGGCGAGCCATTTAAAAAAAGCTGCACAACTAACGTATAAAATATTGATAAATTTGCTCGGCCTGATGTGTGTGTTAAGTTTCACGAGTTGTCGTTCATATTTAGAACCTCATAATCAGCGTTGTTTTATTGCCGAACAGTGCAATGCCACTCCCAAAACTTTTCACGAAAAAGGACAAATTTCGTATTGTGACATCCTCATGGCCGAAACAGTCATCCGAGCATATATGAGGGCAACCTTGTTGAGTTGCACGGAGAAAAACATCCAAGAAAATAACTTGTATTAGCTTTTACCAGTTGGTGGCGCTACTACTACGATGAAAAATAAGTCGGTAGATGTCTTCAGGGCTGAAGTATCCTCAAATGTGTACAACTTCGAGAAGATAGGATCATCTGAGTCATGTTGCCGGAGCTTTTGTTGCCACAGAGTACAATCGGACTTTTCAGCACCGTAATAGCCACGCCTTTTGCCAAAACGTCACAAAATTCGGCAGAGAGTAAGATCATTGTCTTGAGTCTTTTCTGACTAATTTTCAGTCGGATTCGTCAAAAGGGCACCGTGCAGTACGTGAAAATTAAAATAAAAACAAATTTTTGATTCCACTTGGCGGCACTGTGTGTATAACAAAATAATAACATTAAGATGTCTTCAGGTCGGGACGTTTTATTTACAGGTGAAGGTTTGGATTTTTAGGAGCATGTGCAGGGGAGTTATTAAGCATTCATTTATTTGTATTAGGTTCATTTTGTCTTCTTATTATTGATATTTGACTGATTCATTAAAAGCAGACAATTATGTTTTAGGTTAATTTTTTCACTGACATGTTTCGGCGAGTCTTTCGCCTTCTTCAGAGTGTCGCATGATGGTGTCTTGAGCTGATGTTCCATGAGGGTGTGACTTACCTGTCAAAAAAATGAAAAAATCAGAGCAGTAAAAGAACAAGCACAACATGAACATTACAAATCAGCAATCACTGACCACTGCAAAAGGGAAAACCACATCATGGACCGGGAGAAGGGCAGGGTCATCCGCACAGAAGAGAACAAACAACAGCGCTGGATCAGAGAGGCCATTGAGATCTGCAAGCGAGGCATAAAAACCATGAACAGAGACAAGGGAGCCTTCATCCTCTCTACCACCTGGACCAGCATCTTGGCAGAGTGAACGGACAGCGGGGGGCGTGACTTGCCTTCATTCTTGTGACAGGTAAGTCACGCCCTCATGGAACATCAGCTGATAAAGACGGGTCACAAGACACCATCATGTGACACTCTGAAGAAGGCGAAAGACTTTTGTATTGTGACATGCTCAAGGCCTAAACACTCATCCGAGCAAATATAAGGTAGATTTTGTTAACCTGCCCGGAGAAAAACATCAACGAAAATAATTTGTATTTGTTTTAACCAGTTGGTGGCGCTACCACTGCGATAAAAAATAAGTTGGCAGCCGTCTTCAGGGCCTGAATATCCTCAAATGTGAAAAATTTCGAGAAGATGGATCATCTGAATCATTTTGCAGGAACTTTTGTTGCCACGGAGAATAATCAGACTCTGCGGCACCGTAATAGCCACGCCCTTCGAAGGAAAGTCACAAAAATAGGGATAGAGTAAGATCAATGTCTTGAGTCTTTTCTAGCCAATTTTCAATCAGATCCGTTAAAAGGGCACCGTGCAGTACGTCAAAATGTAAAAAATGATATTGATTGGCGCAAGGTGTATAACTGAATATAAACATATAGATGTCTTCAGGTACAGACTCTTTATGTACATGTGAAGTTTTGGATTTTTAGCAGCATGTGCAGGAGAGTTATTAAGCATTTTGTCCATTGCGGCGAAGGAAATCTTAAGTGAAAACTTTGATGCCCCGCCCCCGTCATATAGTATTTCGGAAACAAAAAATTTTAGCCCCAGTGTTTGTGCCAGGTCTTCAGATGCTACAGACAGAATTTTAAGGCAATCAGATGAAGCCTTTAGGATCAGGGTGCAAAAGAATGACCCCTGTAAACATGCAAAAAAGGGCAAAAGTCGGACTTTCAAAAATTCATAACTCACTTCCTGTTCATATTAGACGTTAAAATGTCAAATTTTTCGCCATGCCCGATGAGACTGCCAAGTTTGGTGAGTTTTTGTGCATGTTTCGGGGGTCAAAAATGCGATCGAACAATCGGAAAAATAATAATAATAATAATTTCTACAAAAACAATAGGGACTTCGCAGCGGTCGCTGCTCAGGCCCTAATAATAATAATAATAATAATAATAAAAGTAATAATATTTTCTACAAAAACAATTGGGACCTCGCCGCGGTCGCTGCTCGGGCCCCAATAATAATTTCTACACAAAGTCCATTGTGGTGACCCGCCCCCTTTTAAGTAAATTCAAAATGGCCGACTTCCTGTAAAACCTAGCTCATTGCTCCAAGAGACTTTTTTGTAGGTCTTGGTCTTATACATACAGTGAACCCTCGCTACTTCGCGGTTCACCTTTCGCGGGTTCAGTGCTTCGCGGGTCTAAAAAATATTCGGGGGCATTGTAGTTTCGCCGAGCGGCACGACGGGGCGCTGGAGCGGTTAGACGGCCGGCGTGCGCCGAAGAAGAGCGTGGGCGAAGAGGAGAGTGGACGAAGAAGAGCATGTTCCCCCGGACACGATCGGTGGCGACGTTTCGCGCGGTTCGGACCGTACCAGAGCTCCGGCCAGCGTGCGTGGCAGTTAAGCCGTAGAGGAGCACCTTCCCCCGGCACGGGCGGTGCAAAGCGGCCCCTAAGTTTAACCGAATGGAAGCTCCGGAGGAGGAGGGCATGCTCGCGTCACAGTAAGCCGAAGAGGAGCACCTTCCCTGGGCACGGGCGGTTCCAAGCGGCCCCTAAGTTTAACCGAATGGAAGCTCCGGAGGAGGAGGGCATGCTCGCGTCACAGTAAGCCGAAGAGGAGCACCTTCCCCGGGCACGGGCGGTGCCAAGCGGCCCCTAAGTTTAACCGAATGGAAGCTCCGGGGGAGGAGGACGGGCGTGTGTCACAGTTAAGCCAAATTGGAGCACCTCTTCTGCCCGGGCACGAGCGGAGCGCGAGGCTGTCAGTTATGAATGAATAAATGAATAAATAAATAAAGAATGCCACCTTTCATTTCACAGGGCACACCGGACGGCGTACCAGCAGGTAAAAGTCGGAGTAATTAAATAAATACAAAAAGAATGGCTGGGGAATAAAAAAATAATACGTTTTAATAATAATTTGGTTTTTTTGTTATAAAATGAATTTCACTCTCTCTCTCCCCGTATATATATATATATATATATATATATATATATATATATATATATATTTATTATATATATTGTATATTTTTTTTAAGCATTTTTGAAGGTGCGCCGCTACTTCGCGGATTTTCAGTTTTCGCGGGTGGTCTCGGTCCCCATTAACCGCGATAACCGAGGGTTCACTGTACTCCATAAAATTTACAAAAAGCGAGGTGAAACACTCAATCAGGGCTGCTTTTTTTAACATTTCTCGAGGGCCATGGCGAGCCATTTAAAAAAAGCTGCACAACTAACGTATAAAATATTGATAAATTTGCTCGGCCTGATGTGTGTGTAAAGTTTCACGAGTTGTCGTTCATATTTAGAACCTCATAATCAGCGTTGTTTTATTGCCGAACAGTGCAATGCCACTCCCACAACTTTTCACGAAAAAGGACAAATTTCGTATTGTGACATCCTCATGGCCGAAACAGTCATCCGAGCATATATGAGGGCGACCTTGTTGAGTTGCACGGAGAAAAACATCCAAGAAAATAACTTGTATTAGCTTTTACCAGTTGGTGGCGCTACTACTACGATGAAAAATAAGTCGGTAGATGTCTTCAGGGCTGAATTATCCTCAAATGTGTACAACTTCGAGAAGATAGGATCATCTGAGTCATGTTGCCGGAGCTTTTGTTGCCACAGAGTACAATCGGACTTTTCAGCACCGTAATAGCCACGCCTTTTGCCAAAACGTCACAAAATTCAGCAGAGAGTAAGATCATTGTCTTGAGTCTTTTCTGACAAATTTTCAGTCGGATTCGTCAAAAGGGCACCGTGCAGTACGTGAAAATTAAAATAAAAACAAATTTTTGATTCCACTTGGCGGCGCTGTGTGTATAACAAAATAATAACATTAAGATGTCTTCAGGTCGGGACGTTTTATTTACAGGTGAAGGTTTGGATTTTTAGGAGCATGTGCAGGGGAGTTATTAAGCATTCATTTATTTGTATTAGGTTCATTTTGTCTTCTTATTATTGATATTTGACTGATTCATTAAAAGCAGACAATTATGTTTGAGGTTAATTTTTTACCTGACATGTTTCGGCGAGTCTTTTGCCTTCTTCAGAGTGTCGCATGATGGTGTCTTGAGACCCGTCTTTATCAGCTGATGTTCCATGAGGGTGTGACTTACCTGTCAAAAAAATGAAAAAATCAGAGCAGTAAAAGAACAAGCACAACATGAACATTACAAATCAGCAATCACTGACCACTGCAAAAGGGAAAACCACATCATGGACCGGGAGAAGGGCAGGGTCATCCGCACAGAAGAGAACAAACAACAGCGCTGGATCAGAGAGGCCATTGAGATCTGCAAGCGAGGCATAAAAACCATGAACAGAGACAAGGGAGCCTTCATCCTCTCTACCACCTGGACCAGCATCTTGGCGGAGTGAACGGACAGCGGGGGGCGTGACTTGCCTTCATTCTCGTGACAGGTAAGTCACGCCCTCATGGAACATCAGCGGATAAAGACGGGTCACAAGACACCATCATGTGACACTCTGAAGAAGGCGAAAGACTTTCGTATTGTGACATCCTCAAAGTCTAAACACTCATCCGAGCAAATATAAGGTAGATTTTGTTAACCTGCCCGGAGAAAAACATCAACGAAAATAATTTGTATTTGTTTTAACCAGTTGGTGGCGCTACCACTGCGATCAAAATTAAGTTGGCAGCCGTCTTCAGGGCCTGAATATCCTCAAATGTGAAAGATTTCCAGAAGATGGATCATCTGAATCATTTTGCAGGAACTTTTGTTGCCACGGAGAATAATCAGACTCTGCGGCACCGTAATAGCCACGCCCTTTGAAGGAAAGTCATAAAAATAGGGATAGAGTAAGATCAATGTCTTGAGTCTTTTCTAGCCAATTTTCAATCGGATTCGTTAAAAGGGCACCGTGCAGTACGTCAAAATGTAAAGATTTATATTGATTGGCGCAAGGTGTATAACTGAATATAAACATATAGATGTCTTCAGGTACCGACTCTTTATGTACATGTGAAGTTTTGGATTTTTAGCAGCACGTGCAGGAGAGTTATTAAGCATTTTGTCCATTGCGGCGAAGGAAATCTTAAGTGAAAACTTTGAAGCCCCGCCCCCGTCATATAGTATTTCGGAAACAAAAAATTTTAGCCCCAGTGTTTGTCCCAGGTCTTAAGATGCTCCAGACAGAACTTTAAGGCAATCAGATGAAGCCTTTAGGATCAGGGTGCAAAAGAATGACCCCTGTAAACATGCAAAAAAGGGCAAAAGTCGGACTTTCAAAAATTCATAACTCACTTCCTGTTCATATTAGACGTTAAAAAATATCAAATTTTTCGCCATGCCCGATGAGACTGCCAAGTTTGGTGAGTTTTTGTGCATGTTTCGGGGGTCAAAAATGCGATCGAACAATCGGAAAAATAATAATAATAATAATTCCTACAAAAACAATAGGGACTTCGCAGCGGTCGCTGCTCAGGCCCTAATAATAATAATAATAATAATAATAATAAAAGTAATAATATTTTCTACAAAAACAATAGGGACCTCGCCGCGGTCGCTGCTCGGGCCCCAATAATAATTTCTACACAAAGTCCATTGTGGTGACCCGCCCCCTTTTAAGTAAATTCAAAATGGCCGACTTCCTGTAAAACCTAGCTCATTGCTCCAAGAGACTTTTTTGTAGGTCTTGGTCTTATACATACAGTGAACCCTCGCTACTTCGCGGTTCACCTTTCGCGGGTTCAGTGCTTCGCGGGTCTAAAAAATATTCGGGGGCATTGTAGTTTCGCCGAGCGGCACGACGGGGCGCTGGAGCGGTTAGACGGCCGGCGTGCGCCGAAGAAGAGCGTGGGCGAAGAGGAGAGTGGACGAAGAAGAGCACGTTCCCCCGGACACGATCGGTGGCGACGTTTCGCGCGGTTCGGACCGTACCAGAGCTCCGGCCAGCGTGCGTGGCAGTTAAGCCGTAGAGGAGCACCTTCCCCCGGCACGGGCGGTGCAAAGCGGCCCCTAAGTTTAACCGAATGGAAGCTCCGGAGGAGGAGGGCATGCTCGCGTCACAGTAAGCCGAAGAGGAGCACCTTCCCTGGGCACGGGCGGTTCCAAGCGGCCCCTAAGTTTAACCGAATGGAAGCTCCGGAGGAGGAGGGCATGCTCGCGTCACAGTAAGCCGAAGAGGAGCACCTTCCCCGGGCACGGGCGGTGCCAAGCGGCCCCTAAGTTTAACCGAATGGAAGCTCCGGGGGAGGAGGACGGGCGTGTGTCACAGTTAAGCCAAATTGGAGCACCTCTTCTGCCCGGGCACGAGCGGAGCGCGAGGCTGTCAGTTATGAATGAATAAATGAATAAATAAATAAAGAATGCCACCTTTCATTTCACAGGGCACACCGGACGGCGTACCAGCAGGTAAAAGTCGGAGTAATTAAATAAATACAAAAAGAATGGCTGGGGAATAAAAAAATAATACGTTTTAATAATAATTTGGTTTTTTTGTTATAAAATGAATTTCACTCTCTCTCTCCCCGTATATATATATATATATATATATATATATATATATATATATATATATATTTATTATATATATTGTATATTTTTTTTAAGCATTTTTGAAGGTGCGCCGCTACTTCGCGGATTTTCAGTTTTCGCGGGTGGTCTCGGTCCCCATTAACCGCGATAACCGAGGGTTCACTGTACTCCATAAAATTTACAAAAAGCGAGGTGAAACACTCAATCAGGGCTGCTTTTTTTAACATTTCTCGAGGGCCATGGCGAGCCATTTAAAAAAAGCTGCACAACTAACGTATAAAATATTGATAAATTTGCTCGGCCTGATGTGTGTGTAAAGTTTCACGAGTTGTCGTTCATATTTAGAACCTCATAATCAGCGTTGTTTTATTGCCGAACAGTGCAATGCCACTCCCACAACTTTTCACGAAAAAGGACAAATTTCGTATTGTGACATCCTCATGGCCGAAACAGTCATCCGAGCATATATGAGGGCGACCTTGTTGAGTTGCACGGAGAAAAACATCCAAGAAAATAACTTGTATTAGCTTTTACCAGTTGGTGGCGCTACTACTACGATGAAAAATAAGTCGGTAGATGTCTTCAGGGCTGAATTATCCTCAAATGTGTACAACTTCGAGAAGATAGGATCATCTGAGTCATGTTGCCGGAGCTTTTGTTGCCACAGAGTACAATCGGACTTTTCAGCACCGTAATAGCCACGCCTTTTGCCAAAACGTCACAAAATTCAGCAGAGAGTAAGATCATTGTCTTGAGTCTTTTCTGACAAATTTTCAGTCGGATTCGTCAAAAGGGCACCGTGCAGTACGTGAAAATTAAAATAAAAACAAATTTTTGATTCCACTTGGCGGCGCTGTGTGTATAACAAAATAATAACATTAAGATGTCTTCAGGTCGGGACGTTTTATTTACAGGTGAAGGTTTGGATTTTTAGGAGCATGTGCAGGGGAGTTATTAAGCATTCATTTATTTGTATTAGGTTCATTTTGTCTTCTTATTATTGATATTTGACTGATTCATTAAAAGCAGACAATTATGTTTGAGGTTAATTTTTTACCTGACATGTTTCGGCGAGTCTTTTGCCTTCTTCAGAGTGTCGCATGATGGTGTCTTGAGACCCGTCTTTATCAGCTGATGTTCCATGAGGGTGTGACTTACCTGTCAAAAAAATGAAAAAATCAGAGCAGTAAAAGAACAAGCACAACATGAACATTACAAATCAGCAATCACTGACCACTGCAAAAGGGAAAACCACATCATGGACCGGGAGAAGGGCAGGGTCATCCGCACAGAAGAGAACAAACAACAGCGCTGGATCAGAGAGGCCATTGAGATCTGCAAGCGAGGCATAAAAACCATGAACAGAGACAAGGGAGCCTTCATCCTCTCTACCACCTGGACCAGCATCTTGGCGGAGTGAACGGACAGCGGGGGGCGTGACTTGCCTTCATTCTCGTGACAGGTAAGTCACGCCCTCATGGAACATCAGCGGATAAAGACGGGTCACAAGACACCATCATGTGACACTCTGAAGAAGGCGAAAGACTTTCGTATTGTGACATCCTCAAAGTCTAAACACTCATCCGAGCAAATATAAGGTAGATTTTGTTAACCTGCCCGGAGAAAAACATCAACGAAAATAATTTGTATTTGTTTTAACCAGTTGGTGGCGCTACCACTGCGATCAAAATTAAGTTGGCAGCCGTCTTCAGGGCCTGAATATCCTCAAATGTGAAAGATTTCCAGAAGATGGATCATCTGAATCATTTTGCAGGAACTTTTGTTGCCACGGAGAATAATCAGACTCTGCGGCACCGTAATAGCCACGCCCTTTGAAGGAAAGTCATAAAAATAGGGATAGAGTAAGATCAATGTCTTGAGTCTTTTCTAGCCAATTTTCAATCGGATTCGTTAAAAGGGCACCGTGCAGTACGTCAAAATGTAAAGATTTATATTGATTGGCGCAAGGTGTATAACTGAATATAAACATATAGATGTCTTCAGGTACCGACTCTTTATGTACATGTGAAGTTTTGGATTTTTAGCAGCACGTGCAGGAGAGTTATTAAGCATTTTGTCCATTGCGGCGAAGGAAATCTTAAGTGAAAACTTTGAAGCCCCGCCCCCGTCATATAGTATTTCGGAAACAAAAAATTTTAGCCCCAGTGTTTGTCCCAGGTCTTAAGATGCTCCAGACAGAACTTTAAGGCAATCAGATGAAGCCTTTAGGATCAGGGTGCAAAAGAATGACCCCTGTAAACATGCAAAAAAGGGCAAAAGTCGGACTTTCAAAAATTCATAACTCACTTCCTGTTCATATTAGACGTTAAAAAATATCAAATTTTTCGCCATGCCCGATGAGACTGCCAAGTTTGGTGAGTTTTTGTGCATGTTTCGGGGGTCAAAAATGCGATCGAACAATCGGAAAAATAATAATAATAATAATTCCTACAAAAACAATAGGGACTTCGCAGCGGTCGCTGCTCAGGCCCTAATAATAATAATAATAATAATAATAATAAAAGTAATAATATTTTCTACAAAAACAATAGGGACCTCGCCGCGGTCGCTGCTCGGGCCCCAATAATAATTTCTACACAAAGTCCATTGTGGTGACCCGCCCCCTTTTAAGTAAATTCAAAATGGCCGACTTCCTGTAAAACCTAGCTCATTGCTCCAAGAGACTTTTTTGTAGGTCTTGGTCTTATACATACAGTGAACCCTCGCTACTTCGCGGTTCACCTTTCGCGGGTTCAGTGCTTCGCGGGTCTAAAAAATATTCGGGGGCATTGTAGTTTCGCCGAGCGGCACGACGGGGCGCTGGAGCGGTTAGACGGCCGGCGTGCGCCGAAGAAGAGCGTGGGCGAAGAGGAGAGTGGACGAAGAAGAGCACGTTCCCCCGGACACGATCGGTGGCGACGTTTCGCGCGGTTCGGACCGTACCAGAGCTCCGGCCGGCGTGCGTGGCAGTTAAGCCATAGAGGAGCACCTTCCCCGGGCACGGGCGGTGCCAAGCGGCCCCTAAGTTTAACCGAATGGAAGCTCCGGAGGAGGAGGGCATGTTCGCGTCACAGTAAGCCAAAGAGGAGCACCTTCCCCGGGCACGGGCGGTTCCAAGCGGCCCCTGAGTTTAACCGAATGGAAGCTCCGGAGGAGGCGGGCATGCTCGCGTCACAGTAAGCCGAAGAGGAGCACCTTCCCCGGGCACGGGCGGTTCCAAGCGGCCCCTAAGTTTAACCGAATGGAAGCTCCGGAGGAGGAGGGCATGCTCGCGTCACAGTAAGCCGAAGAGTAGCACCTTCCCCGGGCACGGCGGTGCCAAGCGGCCCCTAAGTTTAACCGAATGGAAGCTCCGGGGGAGGAGGGCGGGCGTGTGTCACAGTTAAGCCGAATTGGAGCACCTCTTCTGCCCGGGCACGAGCGGAGCGCGAGGCTGTCAGTTATGAATGAATAAATGAATAAATAAATAAAGAATGCCACCTTTCATTTCACAGGGCACACCGGACGGCGTACCAGCAGGTAAAAGTCGGAGTAATTAAATAAATACAAAAAGAATGGCTGGGGAATAAAAAAATAATACGTTTTAATAATAATTTGGTTTTTTTGTTATAAAATGAATTTCACTCTCTCTCTCCCCGTATATATATATATATATATATATATTTATTATATACATTGTATATTTTTTTTAAGCATTTTTGAAGGTGCGCCGCTACTTCGCGGATTTTCAGTTTTCGCGGGTGGTCTCGGTCCCCATTAACCGCGATAACCGAGGGTTCACTGTACTCCATAAAATTTACAAAAAGCGAGGTGAAACACTCAATCAGGGCTGCTTTTTTTTTAACATTTCTCGAGGGCCATGGCGAGCCATTTAAAAAAAGCTGCACAACTAACGTATAAAATATTGATAAATTTGCTCGGCCTGATGTGTGTGTTAAGTTTCACGAGTTGTCGTTCATATTTAGAACCTCATAATCAGCGTTGTTTTATTGCCGAACAGTGCAATGCCACTCCCAAAACTTTTCACGAAAAAGGACAAATTTCGTATTGTGACATCCTCATGGCCGAAACAGTCATCCGAGCATATATGAGGGCAACCTTGTTGAGTTGCACGGAGAAAAACATCCAAGAAAATAACTTGTATTAGCTTTTACCAGTTGGTGGCGCTACTACTACGATGAAAAATAAGTCGGTAGATGTCTTCAGGGCTGAAGTATCCTCAAATGTGTACAACTTCGAGAAGATAGGATCATCTGAGTCATGTTGCCGGAGCTTTTGTTGCCACAGAGTACAATCGGACTTTTCAGCACCGTAATAGCCACGCCTTTTGCCAAAACGTCACAAAATTCGGCAGAGAGTAAGATCATTGTCTTGAGTCTTTTCTGACTAATTTTCAGTCGGATTCGTCAAAAGGGCACCGTGCAGTACGTGAAAATTAAAATAAAAACAAATTTTTGATTCCACTTGGCGGCACTGTGTGTATAACAAAATAATAACATTAAGATGTCTTCAGGTCGGGACGTTTTATTTACAGGTGAAGGTTTGGATTTTTAGGAGCATGTGCAGGGGAGTTATTAAGCATTCATTTATTTGTATTAGGTTCATTTTGTCTTCTTATTATTGATATTTGACTGATTCATTAAAAGCAGACAATTATGTTTTAGGTTAATTTTTTCACTGACATGTTTCGGCGAGTCTTTCGCCTTCTTCAGAGTGTCGCATGATGGTGTCTTGAGCTGATGTTCCATGAGGGTGTGACTTACCTGTCAAAAAAATGAAAAAAATCAGAGCAGTAAAAGAACAAGCACAACATGAACATTACAAATCAGCAATCACTGACCACTGCAAAAGGGAAAACCACATCATGGACCGGGAGAAGGGCAGGGTCATCCGCACAGAAGAGAACAAACAACAGCGCTGGATCAGAGAGGCCATTGAGATCTGCAAGCGAGGCATAAAGACCATGAACAGAGACAAGGGAGCCTTCATCCTCTCTACCACCTGGACCAGCATCTTGGCGGAGTGAACGGACAGCGGGGGGCGTGACTTGCCTTCATTCTTGTGACAGGTAAGTCACGCCCTCATGGAACATCATCTGATAAAGACGGGTCACAAGGCACCATCATGTGACACTCTGAAGAAGGCGAAAGACTTTCGTATTGTGACATGCTCAAGGCCTAAACACTCATCCGAGCAAATATAAGGTAGATTTTGTTAACCTGCCCGGAGAAAAACATCAACGAAAATAATTTGTATTTGTTTTAACCAGTTGGTGGCGCTACCACTGCGATCAAAAATAAGTTGGCAGCCGTCTTCAGGGCCTGAATATCCTCAAATGTGAAAAATTTCGAGAAGATGGATCATCTGAATCATTTTGCAGGAACTTTTGTTGCCACGGAGAATAATCAGACTCTGCGGCACCGTAATAGCCACGCCCTTCGAAGGAAAGTCACAAAAATAGGGATAGAGTAAGATCAATGTCTTGAGTCTTTTCTAGCCAATTTTCAATCAGATTCGTTAAAAGGGCACCGTGCAGTACGTCAAAATGTAAAAAATTATATTGATTGGCGCAAGGTGTATAACTGAATATAAACATATAGATGTCTTCAGGTACAGACTCTTTATGTACATGTGAAGTTTTGGATTTTTAGCAGCATGTGCAGGAGAGTTATTAAGCATTTTGTCCATTGCGGCGAAGGAAATCTTAAGTGAAAACTTTGAAGCCCCGCCCCCGTCATATAGTATTTCGGAAACAAAAAATTTTAGCCCCAGTGTTTGTCCCAGGTCTTCAGATGCTACAGACAGAATTTTAAGGCAATCAGATGAAGCCTTTAGGATCAGGGTGCAAAAGAATGACCCCTGTAAACATGCAAAAAAGGGCAAAAGTCGGACTTTCAAAAATTCATAACTCACTTCCTGTTCATATTAGACGTTAAAATATCAAATTTTTCGCCATGCCCGATGAGACTGCCAAGTTTGGTGAGTTTTTGTGCATGTTTCGGGGGTCAAAAATGCGATCGAACAATCGGAAAAATAATAATAATAATAATTTCTACAAAAACAATAGGGACTTCGCAGCGGTCGCTGCTCAGGCCCTAATAATAATAATAATAATAATAATAAAAGTAATAATATTTTCTACAAAAACAATAGGGACCTCGCCGCGGTCGCTGCTCGGGCCCCAATAATAATTTCTACACAAAGTCCATTGTGGTGACCCGCCCCCTTTTAAGTAAATTCAAAATGGCCGACTTCCTGTAAAACCTAGCTCATTGCTCCAAGAGACTTTTTTGTAGGTCTTGGTCTTATACATACAGTGAACCCTCGCTACTTCGCGGTTCACCTTTCGCGGGTTCAGTGCTTCGCGGGTATAAAAAATATTCGGGGGCATTGTAGTTTCGCCGAGCGGCACGACGGGGCGCTGGAGCGGTTAGACGGCCGGCGTGCGCCGAAGAAGAGCGTGGGCGAAGAGGAGAGTGGACGAAGAAGAGCACGTTCCCCCGGACACGATCGGTGGCGACGTTTCGCGCGGTTCGGACCGTACCAGAGCTCCGGCCGGCGTGCGTGGCAGTTAAGCCGTAGAGGAGCACCTTCCCCGGGCACGGGCGGTGCCAAGCGGCCCCTAAGTTTAACCGAATGGAAGCTCCGGAGGAGGAGGGCATGCTCGCGTCACAGTAAGCCGAAGAGGAGCACCTTCCCCGGGCACGGGCGGTTCCAAGCGGCCCCTAAGTTTAACCGAATGGAAGCTCCGCAGGAGGAGGGCATGCTCGCGTCACAGTAAGCCGAAGAGGAGCACCTTCCCCGGGCACGGGCGGTGCCAAGCGGCCCCTAAGTTTAACCGAATGGAAGCTCCGGGGGAGGAGGGCGGGCGTGTGTCACAGTTAAGCCAAAATGGAGCACCTCTTCTGCCCGGGCACGAGCGGAGCGCGAGGCTGTCAGTTATGAATGAATAAATGAATAAATAAATAAAGAATGCCACCTTTCATTTCACAGGGCACACCGGACGGCGTACCAGCAGGTAAAAGTCGGAGTAATTAAATAAATACAAAAAGAATGGCTGGGGAATAAAAAAATAATACGTTTTAATAATAATTTGGTTTTTTTGTTATAACATGAATTTCACTCTCTCTCTCTCTCTCCCCCCGTATATATATATATATATATATATATATATATATATATATATATATATATATATATATATATATATATTTATTATATATATTGTATATTTTTTTTTTGCATTTTTGAAGGTGCGCCGCTACTTCGCGGATTTTCAGTTTTCGCGGGTGGTCTCGGTCCCCATTAACCGCGATAACCGAGGGTTCACTGTACTCCATAAAATTTACAAAAAGCGAGGTGAAACACTCAACCAGAGCTGCTTTTTTTTAACATTTCTCGAGGGCCATGGCGAGCCATTTCAAAAAAGCTGCACAACTAACGTATAAAATATTGATAAATTTGCTCGGCCTGATGTGTGTGTAAAGTTTTACGAGTTGTCGTTCATATTTAGAACCTCATAATCAGCTTTGTTTTATTGCCGAACAGTGCAATGCCACTCCACAACTTTTCACGAAAAATCACGAATTTCGTATTGTGACATCCTCATGGCCGAAACAGTCATCCGAGCATATATGAGGGCGACCTTGTTGAGTTGCACGGAGAAAAACATCCAAGAAAATAACTTGTATTAGCTTTTACCAGTTGGTGGCGCTACTACTACGATGTAAAATAAGTTGGTAGATGTCTTCAGGGCTGAAGTATCCTCAAATGTGTACAACTTCGAGAAGATAGGATCATCTGAGTCATGTTGCCGGAGCTTTTGTTGCCACAGAGTACAATCGGACTTTTCAGCACCTTAATAGCCACGCCTTTTGCCAAAACGTCACAAAATTCGGCAGAGAGTAAGATCATTGTCTTGAGTCTTTTCTGACTAATTTTCAGTCGGATTCGTCAAAAGGGCACCGTGCAGTACGTGAAAATTAAAATAAAAACAAATTTTTGATTCCACTTGGCGGCACTGTGTGTATAACAAAATAATAACATTAAGATGTCTTCAGGTCGGGACGTTTTATTTACAGGTGAAGGTTTGGATTTTTAGGAGCATGTGCAGGGGAGTTATTAAGCATTCCTTTATTTGTATTAGGTTCATTTTGTCTTCTTATTATTGATATTTGACTGATTCATTAAAAGCAGACAATTATGTTTTAGGTTAATTTTTTACCTGACATGTTTCGGCGAGTCTTTCGCCTTCTTCAGAGTGTCGCATGATGGTGTCTTGAGCTGATGTTCCATGAGGGTGTGACTTACCTGTCAAAAAAATGAAAAAATCAGAGCAGTAAAAGAACAAGCACAACATGAACATTACAAATCAGCAATCACTGACCACTGCAAAAGGGAAAACCACATCATGGACCGGGAGAAGGGCAGGGTCATCCGCACAGAAGAGAACAAACAACAGCGCTGGATCAGAGAGGCCATTGAGATCTGCAAGCGAGGCATAAAAACCATGAACAGAGACAAGGGAGCCTTCATCCTCTCTACCACCTGGACCAGCATCTTGGCGGAGTGAACGGACAGCGGGGGGCGTGACTTGCCTTCATTCTTGTGACAGGTAAGTCACGCCCTCATGGAACATCAGCTGATAAAGACGGGTCACAAGACACCATCATGTGACACTCTGAAGAAGGCGAAAGACTTTCGTATTGTGACATGCTCAAGGCCTAAACACTCATCCGAGCAAATATAAGGTAGATTTTGTTAACCTGCCCGGAGAAAAACATCAACGAAAATAATTTGTATTTGTTTTAACCAGTTGGTGGCGCTACCACTGCGATCAAAAATAAGTTGGCAGCCGTCTTCAGGGCCTGAATATCCTCAAATGTGAAAGATTTCCAGAAGATGGATCATCTGAATCATTTTGCAGGAACTTTTGTTGCCACGGAGAATAATCAGACTCTGCGGCACCGTAATAGCCACGCCCTTTGAAGGAAAGTCATAAAAATAGGGATAGAGTAAGATCAATGTCTTGAGTCTTTTCTAGCCAATTTTCAGTCGGATTCGTTAAAAGGGCACCGTGCAGTACGTCAAAATGTAAAGATTTATATTGATTGGCGCAAGGTGTATAACTGAATATAAACATATAGATGTCTTCAGGTACCGACTCTTTATGTACATGTGAAGTTTTGGATTTTTAGCATCACGTGCAGGAGAGTTATTAAGCATTTTGTCCATTGCGGCGAAGGAAATCTTAAGTGAAAACTTTGAAGCCCCGCCCCCGTCATATAGTATTTCGGAAACAAAAAATTTTAGCCCCAGTGTTTGTCCCAGGTCTTAAGATGCTCCAGACAGAACTTTAAGGCAATCAGATGAAGCCTTTAGGATCAGGGTGCAAAAGAATGACCCCTGTAAACATGCAAAAAAGGGCAAAAGTCGGACTTTCAAAAATTCATAACTCACTTCCTGTTCATATTAGACGTTAAAAAATATCAAATTTTTCGCCATGCCCGATGAGACTGCCAAGTTTGGTGAGTTTTTGTGCATGTTTCGGGGGTCAAAAATGCGATCGAACAATCGGAAAAATAATAATAATAATAATTTCTACAAAAACAATAGGGACTTCTTAGCGGTCGCTGCTCAGGCCCTAATAATAATAATAATAATAATAATAATAATAAAAGTAATAATATTTTCTACAAAAACAATAGGGACCTCGCCGCGGTCGCTGCTCGGGCCCCAATAATAATTTCTACACAAAGTCCATTGTGGAGACCCGCCCCCTTTTAAGTAAATTCAAAATGGCCGACTTCCTGTAAAACCTAGCTCATTGCTCCAAGAGACTTTTTTGTAGGTCTTGGTCTTATACATACAGTGAACCCTCGCTACTTCGAGGTTCACCTTTCGCGGGTTCAGTGCTTCGCGGGTCTAAAAAATATTCGGGGGCATTGTAGTTTCGCCGAGCGGCACGACGGGGCGCTGGAGCGGTTAGACGGCCGGCGTGCGCCGAAGAAGAGCGTGGGCGAAGAGGAGAGTGGACGAAGAAGAGCACGTTCCCCCGGACACGATCGGTGGCGACGTTTCGCGCGGTTCGGACCGTACCAGAGCTCCGGCCGGCGTGCGTGGCAGTTAAGCCGTAGAGGAGCACCTTCCCCGGGCACGGGCGGTTCCAAGCGGCCCCTGAGTTTAACCGAATGGAAGCTCCGGAGGAGGAGGACATGCTCGCGTCACAGTAAGCCGAAGAGGAGCACCTTCCCCGGGCACGGGCGGTTCCAAGCGGCCCCTAAGTTTAACCGAATGGAAGCTCCGGAGGAGGAGGGCATGCTTGCGTCACAGTAAGCCGAAGAGGAGCACCTTCCCCGGGCACGGGCGGTGCCAAGCGGCCCCTAAGTTTAACCGAATGGAAGCTCCGGGGGAGGAGGGCGGGCGTGTGTCACAGTTAAGCTGAATTGGAGCACCTCTTCTGCCGGGCACGAGCGGAGCGCGAGGCTGTCAGTTATGAATGAATAAATGAATAAATAAATAAAGAATGCCACCTTTCATTTCACAGGGCACACCGGACGGCGTACCAGCAGGTAAAAGTCGGAGTAATTAAATAAATACAAAAAGAATGGTTGGGGAATAAAAAAATAATAAGTTTTAATAATAATTTGTTTTTTTTGTTATAACATGAATTTCACTCTCTCTCTCTCTCTCTCCCCCCGTATATATATATATATATATATATATATTTATTATATATATTGTATATTTTTTTTAAGCATTTTTGAAGGTGCGCCGCTACTTCGCGGATTTTCAGTTTTCGCGGGTGGTCTCGGTCCCCATTAACCGCGATAACCGAGGGTTCACTGTACTCCATAAAATTTACAAAAAGCGAGGTGAAACACTCAACCAGGGCTGCTTTTTTTAACATTTCTCGAGGGCCATGGTGAGCCATTTCAAAAAAGCTGCACAACTAACGTATAAAATATTGATAAATTTGCTCGGCCTGATGTGTGTGTAAAGTTTCACGAGTTGTTGTTCATATTTAGAACCTCATAATCAGCGTTGTTTTATTGCCGAACAGTGCAATGGCACTCCCACAACTTTTCATGAAAAAGGACAAATTTCGTATTATGACATCCTCATGGCCCGAAACAGTCATCCGAGCATATATGAGGGCGACCTTGTTGAGTTGCACGGAGAAAAACATCCAAGAAAATAACTTGTATTAGCTATAAGCAGTTGGTGGCGCTACTACTACGATGAAAAATAAGTTGGTAGATGTCTTCAGGGCTTAAGTATCCTCAAATGTGTGCAACTTCGAGAAGATAGGATCATCTGAGTCATGTTGCTGGAGCTTTTGTTGCCACAGAGTACAATCGGGCTTTTCAGCACCGTAATAGCCATGCCTTTTGCCAAAACGTCACAAAATTCGGCAGAGAGTAAGATAATTGTCTAGAGTCTTTTCTGACTAATTTTCAGTCGGATTCGTCAAAAGGGCACCGTGCAGTACGTGAAAATTAAAATAAAAAAAAATTTTTGATTCCACTTGGCGGCACTGTGTGTATAACAAAATAATAACATTAAGATGTCTTCAGGTCAGGACGTTTTATTTACAGGTGAAGGTTTGGATTTTTAGGAGCATGTGCAGGGGAGTTATTAAGCATTCATTTATTTGTATTAGGTTCATTTTGTCTTCTTATTATTGATATTTGACTGATTCATTAAAAGCAGACAATTATGTTTTAGGATAATTTTTTACCTGACATGTTTCGGCGAGTCTTTCGCCTTCTTCAGAGTGTCGCATGATGGTGTCTTGAGCTGATGTTCCATGAGGGTGTGACTTACCTGTCAAAAAAATTAAAAAATCAGAGCAGTAAAAGAACAAGCACAACATGAACATTACAAATCAGCAATCACTGACCACTGCAAAAGGGAATACCACATCATACCGGGAGAAGGGCAGGGTCATCCGCACAGAAGAGAACAAACAACAGCGCTGGATCAGAGAGGCCATTGAGATCTGCAAGCGAGGCATAAAAACCATGAACAGAGACAAGGGAGCCTTCATCCTCTCTACCACCTGGACCAGCATCTTGGCAGAGTGAACGGACAGCGGGGGGCGTGACTTGCCTTCATTCTTGTGACAGGTAAGTCACGCCCTCATGGAACATCAGCTGATAAAGACGGGTCACAAGACACCATCATGTGACACTCTGAAGAAGGCGAAAGACTTTTGTATTGTGACATGCTCAAGGCCTAAACACTCATCCGAGCAAATATAAGGTAGATTTTGTTAACCTGCCCGGAGAAAAACATCAACGAAAATAATTTGTATTTGTTTTAACCAGTTGGTGGCGCTACCACTGCGATCAAAAATAAGTTGGCAGCCGTCTTCAGGGCCTGAATATCCTCAAATGTGAAAAATTTCGAGAAGATGGATCATCTGAATCATTTTGCAGGAACTTTTGTTGCCACGGAGAATAATCAGACTCTGCGGCACCGTAATAGCCACGCCCTTCGAAGGAAAGTCACAAAAATAGGGATAGAGTAAGATCAATGTCTTGAGTCTTTTCTAGCCAATTTTCAATCAGATTCGTTAAAAGGGCACCGTGCAGTACGTCAAAATGTAAAAAATGATATTGATTGGCGCAAGGTGTATAACTGAATATAAACATATAGATGTCTTCAGGTACAGACTCTTTATGTACATGTGAAGTTTTGGATTTTTAGCAGCATGTGCAGGAGAGTTATTAAGCATTTTGTCCATTGCGGCGAAGGAAATCTTAAGTGAAAACTTTGAAGCCCCGCCCCTGTCATATAGTATTTCGGAAACAAAAAATTTTAGCCCCAGTGTTTGTCCCAGGTCTTCAGATGCTACAGACAGAATTTTAAGGCAATCAGATGAAGCCTTTAGGATCAGGGTGCAAAAGAATGACCCCTGTAAACATGCAAAAAAGGGCAAAAGTCGGACTTTCAAAAATTCATAACTCACTTCCTGTTCATATTAGACGTTAAAATATCAAATTTTTCGCCATGCCCGATGAGACTGCCAAGTTTGGTGAGTTTTTGTGCATGTTTCGGGGGTCAAAAATGCGATCGAACAATCGGAAAAATAATAATAATAATAATTTCTACAAAAACAATAGGGACTTCGCAGCGGTCGCTGCTCAGGCCCTAATAATAATAATAATAATAATATTATTAATAATAAAAGTAATAATATTTTCTACAAAAACAATAGGGACCTCGCAGCCGTCGCAGCTCGGGCCCTAATAACAATTTCTAGAAAAACAATAGGGACCTCGCAGCGGTCACTGCTCGGGCCCTAATAATAATAATAAAAATAATAATAATTTCCACAAAAACAATGGGGACCTCGTAGCGGTCGCTGCTCAGGCCCTAATAATAATTTCTTCAAAAACAATAGGGACCTCGCCGCCGTCGCTGCTCGGGCCCCAATAATAATTTCTACACAAAGTCCATTGTGGTGACCCGCCCCCTTTTAAGTAAATTAAAAATGGCCGACTTCCTGTAAAACCTAGCTCATTGCTCCAAGAGACTTTTTTGTAGGTCTTGGTCTTATACATACAGTGAACCCTCGCTACTTCGCGGTTCACCTTTCGCGGGTTCAGTGCTTCGCGGGTCTAAAAAATATTCGGGGGCATTGTAGTTTCGCCGAGCGGCACGACGGGGCGCTGGAGCAGTTAGACGGCCGGCGTGCGCCGAAGAAGAGCGTGGGCGAAGAGGAGAGTGGACGAAGAAGAGCACGTTCCCCCGGACACGATCGGTGGCGACGTTTCGCGCGGTTTGAACCGTACCAGAGCTCCGGCCGGCGTGCGTGGCAGTTAAGCCGTAGAGGAACACCTTCCCCGGGCACGGGCGGTGCCAAGCGGCCCCTAAGTTTAACCGAATGGAAGCTCCGGAGGAGGAGGGCATGCTCGCGTCACAGTAAGCCGAAGAGGAGCACCTTCCCCGGGCACGGGCGGTTCCAAGCGGCCCCTAAGGTTAACCGAATGGAAGCTCCGGAGGAGGAGGGCATGCTCGCGTCACAGTAAGCCGAAGAGGAGCACCTTCCACGGGCACGGGCGGTTCCAAGCGGCCCCTAAGTTTAACCGAATGGAAGCTCCGGAGGAGGAGGGGATGCTCGCGTCACAGTAAGCCGAAGAGGAGCACCTTCCCCGGGCACGGGCGGTTTCAAGCGGCCCCTAAGTTTAACTGAATGGAAGCTCCGGAGGAGGAGGGCATGCTCGCGTCACAGTAAGCCGAAGAGGAGCACCTTCCCCGGGCACGGGCGGTGCCAAGCGGCCCCTAAGTTTAACCGAATGGAAGTTCCGGGGGAGGAGGGCGGGCGTGTGTCACAGTTAAGCCGAATTGGAGCACCTCTTCCGCCCGGGCACGAGCGGAGCGCGAGGCTGTCAGTTATGAATGAATAAATGAATAAATAAATAAAGAATGCCACCTTTCATTTCACAGGGCACACCGGACGGCGTACCAGCAGGTAAAAGTCGGAGTAATTAAATAAATACAAAAAGAATGGCTGGGGAATTAAAAAATAATATGTTTTAATAATAATTTGTTTTTTTTTGTTGTAACATGAATTTCACTCTCTCTCTCCCCGTATATATATATATATATATATATATATATATATATATATATATATATATTTATAAATTTGCTCGGCCTGATGTGTGTGTAAAGTTTCACGAGTTGTCGTTCATATTTACAACCTCATAATCAGCGTTGTTTTATTGCCGAACAGTGCAATGCCACTCCCACAACCTTTCACGGAAAAGGACGAATTTCGTATTGTGACATCCTCATGGCCGAAACAGTAATCCGAGCATATATGAGGGCGACCTTGTTGAGTTGCACGGAGAAAAACATCCAAGAAAATAACTTGTATTAGCTTTTACCAGTTGGTGGCGCTACTACTACGATGAAAAATAAGTTGGTAGAAGTCTTCAGGGCTGAAGTATCCTCAAATGTGTACAACTTCGAGAAGATAGGATCATCTGAGTCATGTTGCCGGAGCTTTTGTTGTCACAAAGTACAATCGGACTTTTCAGCACCGTAATAGCCACGCCTTTTGCCAAAACGTCACAAAATTCGGCAGAGAGTAAGATCATTGTCTTGAGTCTTTTCTGACTAATTTTCAGTCGGATTCGTCAGAAGGGCACCGTGCAGTACGTGAAAATTAAAATAAAAACAAATTTTTGATTCCACTTGGCGGCGCTGTGTGTAAAACAAAATAATAACATTAAGATGTCTTCAGGTCGGGACGTTTTATTTACAGGTGAAGGTTTGGATTTTTAGGAGCATGTGCAGGGGAGTTATTAAGCATTCATTTATTTGTATTAGGTTCATTTTGTCTTCTTATTATTGATATTTGACTGATTCATTAAAAGCAGACATTTATGTTTTAGGTTAATTTTTTACCTGACATCTTTCGGCGAGTCTTTCGCCTTCTTCAGAGTGTCGCATGATGGTGTCTTGAGCTGATGTTCCATGAGGGTGTGACTTACCTGTCAAAAAAATGAAAAATCAGAGCAGTAAAAGAACAAGCACAACATGAACATTACAAATCAGCAATCACTGACCACTGCAAAAGGGAAAACCACATCATGGACCGGGAGAAGGGCAGGGTCATCCGCACCGAAGAGAACAAACAACAGCGCTGGATCAGAGAGGCCATTGAGATCTGCAAGCGAGGCATAAAAACCATTAACAGAGACAAGGGAGCCTTCATCCTCTCTACCACCTGGAGCAGCATTTTGGCGGAGTGAACGGACAGCGGGGGGCGTGACTTGCCTTCATTCTTGTGACAGGTAAGTCACGCCCTCATGGAACATCAGCTGATAAAGACGGGTCACAAGACACCATCATGTGACACTCTGAAGAAGGCGAAAGACTTTCGTATTGTGACATGCTCAAGGCCTAAACACTCATCCGAGCAAATATAAGGTAGATTTTGTTCACCTGCCCGGAGAAAAACATCAACGAAAATAATTTGTATTTGTTTTAACCAGTTGGTGGCGCTACCACTGCGATCAAAAATAAGTTGGCAGCCGTCTTCAGGGCCTGAATATCCTCAAATGTGAAAGATTTCCAGAAGATGGATCATCTGAATCATTTTGCAGGAACTTTTTTTGCCACGGAGAATAATCAGACTCTGCGGCACCGTAATAGCCACGCCCTTTGAAGGAAAGTCATAAAAATAGGGATAGAGTAAGATCAATGTCTTGAGTCTTTTCTAGCCAATTTTCAATCGGATTCGTTAAAAGGGCACCGTGCAGTACGTCAAAATGTAAAAAATGATATTGATTGGCGCAAGGTGTATAACTGAATATAAACATATAGATGTCTTCAGGTACAGACTCTTTATGTACATGTGAAGTTTTGGATTTTTAGCAGCATGTGCAGGAGAGTTATTAAGCATTTTGTCCATTGCGGCGAAGGAAATCTTAAGTGAAAACTTTGAAGCCCCGCCCCCGTCATATAGTATTTCGGAAACAAAAAATTTTAGCCCCAGTGTTTGTCCCAGGTCTTCAGATGCTACAGACAGAATTTTAAGGCAATCAGATGAAGCCTTTAGGATCAGGGTGCAAAAGAATGACCCCTGTAAACATGCAAAAAAGGGCAAAAGTCGGACTTTCAAAAATTCATAACTCACTTCCTGTTCATATTAGACGTTAAAATATCAAATTTTTCGCCATGCCCGATGAGACTGCCAAGTTTGGTGAGTTTTTGTGCGTGTTTCGGGGGTCAAAAATGCGATCGAACAATCGGAAAAATAATAATAATAATAATTTCTACAAAAACAATAGGGACTTCGCAGCGGTCGCTGCTCAGGCCCTAATAATAATAATAATAATAATAATAAAAGTAATAATGTTTTCTACAAAAACAATAGGGACCTCGCCGCGGTCGCTGCTCGGGCCCCAATAATAATTTCGACACAAAGTCCATTGTGGTGACCCGCCCCCTTTTAAGTAAATTAAAAATGGCCGACTTCCTGTAAAACCTAGCTCATTGCTCCAAGAGACTTTTTTGTAGGTCTTGGTCTTATACATACAGTGAACCCTCGCTACTTCGCGGTTCACCTTTCGCGGGTTCAGTGCTTCGCGGGTCTAAAAAATATTCGGGGGCATTGTAGTTTCGCCGAGCGGCACGACGGGTCGCTGGAGAGATTAGACGGCCGGCGTGCGCCAAAGAAGAGCGTGGGCGAAGAGGAGAGTGGACGAAGAAGAGCACGTTCCCCCGGACACGATCGGTGCCGACGTTTCGCGCGGTTCGGACCGTACCAGAGCTCCGGCCGGCGTGCGTGGCAGTTAAGCCGTAGAGGAGCACCTTCCCCGGGCACGGGCGGTTCCAAGCGGCCCCTAAGTTTAACCGAATGGAAGCTCCGGTGGAGGAGGGCATGCTCACGTCACAGTAAGCCGAAGAGGAGCACCTTCCCCGGGCACGGGCGGTGCCAAGCGGCCCCTAAGTTTAACCGAATGGAAGCTCCGGGGGAGGAGGGCGGGCGTGTGTCACAGTTAAGCCAAATTGGAGCACCTCTTCTGCCCGGGCATGAGCGGAGCGCGAGGCTGTCAGTTATGAATGAATAAATGAATAAATAAATAAAGAATGCCACCTTTCATTTCAAAGGGCACACCGGACGGCGTACCAGCAGGTAAAAGTCGGAGTAATTAAATAAATACAAAAAGAATGGCTGGGGAATAAAAAAATAATACGTTTTAATAATAATTTGGTTTTTTTGTTATAACATGAATTTCACTCTCTCTCTCCCCGTATATATATATATATATATATTTATTATATATATTGTATATTTTTTTTAAGAATTTTTGAAGGTGCACCGCTACTTCGCGGATTTTCAGTTTTCGCGGGTGGTCTCGGTCCCCATTAACCGCGATAACCGAGGGTTCACTGTACTCCATAAAATTTACAAAAAGCGAGGTGAAACACTCAACCAGAGCTGCTTTTTTTAACATTTCTCGAGGGCCATGGCGAGCCATTTCAAAAAAGCTGCACAACTAACGTATAAAATATTGATAAATTTGCTCGGCCTGATGTGTGTGTAAAGTTTTACGAGTTGTCGTTCATATTTAGAACCTCATAATCAGCTTTGTTTTATTGCCGAACAGTGCAATGCCACTCCCACAACTTTTCACGAAAAAGGACGAATTTCGTATTGTGACATCCTCATGGCCGAAACAGTCATCCGAGCATATATGAGGGCGACCTTGTTGAGTTGCACGGAGAAAAACATCCAAGAAAATAACTTGTATTAGCTTTTACCAGTTGGTGGCGCTACTACTACGATGTAAAATAAGTTGGTAGATGTCTTCAGGGCTGAAGTATCCTCAAATGTGTACAATTCGAGAAGATAGGATCATCTGAGTCATGTTGCCGGAGCTTTTGTTGCCACAGAGTACAATCGGACTTTTCAGCACCGTAATAGCCACGCCTTTTGCCAAAACGTCACAACCTTCGGCAGAGAGTAAGATCATTGTCTTGAGTCTTTTCTGACTAATTTTCAGTCGGATTCGACAAAAGGGCACCGTGCAGTACGTGAAAATTAAAATAAAAACAAATTTTTTATTCCACTTGGCGGCGCTGTGTGTATAACAAAATAATAACATTAAGATGTCTTCAGGTCGGGACGTTTTATTTACAGGTGAAGGTTTGGATTTTTAGGAGCATGTGCAGGGGAGTTATTAAGCATTCATTTATTTGTATTAGGTTCATTTTGTCTTCTTATTATTGATATTTGACTGATTCATTAAAAGCAGACAATTATGTTTTAGGTTAATTTTTTCACTGACATGTTTCGGCGAGTCTTTCGCCTTCTTCAGAGTGTCGCATGATGGTGTCTTGAGCTGATGTTCCATGAGGGTGTGACTTACCTGTCAAAAAAATGAAAAAAATCAGAGCAGTAAAAGAACAAGCACAACATGAACATTACAAATCAGCAATCACTGACCACTGCAAAAGGGAAAACCACATCATGGACCGGGAGAAGGGCAGGGTCATCCGCACAGAAGAGAACAAACAACAGCGCTGGATCAGAGAGGCCATTGAGATCTGCAAGCGAGGCATAAAAACCATGAACAGAGACAAGGGAGCCTTCATCCTCTCTACCACCTGGACCAGCATCTTGGCGGAGTGAACGGACAGCGGGGGGCGTGACTTGCCTTCATTCTCGTGACAGGTAAGTCACGCCCTCATGGAACATCAGCTGATAAAGACGGGACACAAGACACCATCATGTGACACTCTGAAGAAGGCGAAAGACTTTCGTATTGTGACATCCTCAAGGCCTAAACACTCATCCGAGCAAATATAAGGTAGATTTTGTTAACCTGCCCGGAGAAAAACATCAACGAAAATAATTTGTATTTGTTTTAACCAGTTGGTGGCGCTACCACTGCGATCAAAAATAAGTTGGCAGCCGTCTTCAGGGCCTGAATATCCTCAAATGTGAAAAATTTCGAGAAGATGGATCATCTGAATCATTTTGCAGGAACTTTTGTTGCCACGGAGAATAATCAGACTCTGCGGCACCGTAATAGCCACGCCCTTCGAAGGAAAGTCACAAAAATAGGGATAGAGTAAGATCAATGTCTTGAGTCTTTTCGAGCCAATTTTCAATCAGATTCGTTAAAAGGGCACCGTGCAGTACGTCAAAATGTAAAAAATGATATTGATTGGCGCAAGGTGTATAACTGAATATAAACATATAGATGTCTTCAGGTACCGACTCTTTATGTACATGTGAAGTTTTGGATTTTTAGCAGCACGTGCAGGAGAGTTATTAAGCATTTTGTCCATTGCGGCGAAGGAAATCTTAAGTGAAAACTTTGAAGCCCCGCCCCCGTCATATAGTATTTCGGAAACAAAAATTTTTAGCCCCAGTGTTTGTCCCAGGTCTTAAGATGCTACAGACAGAATTTTAAGGCAATCAGATGAAGCCTTTAGGATCAGGGTGCAAAAGAATGACCCCTGTAAACATGCAAAAAAGGGCAAAAATCGGACTTTCAAAAATTCATAACTCACTTCCTGTTCATATTAGACGTTAAAATATCAAATTTTTCGCCATGCCCGATGAGACTGCCAAGTTTGGTGAGTTTTTGTGCATGTTTCGGGGGTCAAAAATGCGATCGAACAATCGGAAAAATAATAATAATAATAATTTCTACAAAAACAATAGGGACCTCGCCGCGGTCGCTGCTCGGGCCCCAATAATAATTTCTACACAAAGTCCATTGTGGTGACCCGCCCCCTTTTAAGTAAATTCAAAATGGCCGACTTCCTGTAAAACCTAGCTCATTGCTCCAAGAGACTTTTTTGTAGGTCTTGGTCTTATACATACAGTGAACCCTCGCTACTTCGCGGTTCACCTTTCGCGGGTTCAGTGCTTCGCGGGTCTAAAAAATATTCGGGGGCATTGTAGTTTCGCCGAGCGGCACGACGGGGCGCTGGAGCAGTTAGACGGCCGGCGTGCGCCGAAGAAGAGCGTGGGCGAAGAGGAGAGTGGACGAAGAGAGCACGTTCCCCCGGACACGATCGGTGGCGACGTTTCGCGCGGTTCGGACCGTACCAGAGCTCCGGCCGGCGTGCGTGGCAGTTAAGCCGTAGAGGAGCACCTTTCCCGGGCACGGGCGGTGCCAAGCGGCCCCTAAGTTTAACCGAATGGAAGCTCCGGAGGAGGAGGGCATGCTCGCGTCACAGTAAGCCGAAGAGGAGCACCTTCCCCGGGCACGGGCGGTTCCAAGCGGCCCCTAAGTTTAACCGAATGGAAGCTCCGCAGGAGGAGGGCATGCTCGCGTCACAGTAAGCCGAAGAGGAGCACCTTCCCCGGGCACGGGCGGTGCCAAGCGGCCCCTAAGTTTAACCGAATGGAAGCTCCGGGGGAGGAGGGCGGGCGTGTGTCACAGTGAAGCCGAATTGGAGCACCTCTTCTGCCCGGGCACAAGCGGAGCGCGAGGCTGTCAGTTATGAATGAATAAATAAATGAATAAATAAAGAATGCCACCTTTCATTTCACAGGGCACACCGGACGGCGTACCAGCAGGTAAAAGTCGGAGTAATTAAATAAATACAAAAAGAATGGTTGGGGAATAAAAAAATAATAAGTTTTAATAATAATTTGTTTTTTTTGTTATAACATGAATTTCACTCTCTGTCTCTCTCTCTCCCCCGTATATATATATATATATATATATATATATATATATATATATATATATATATATATTATTATATATATTGTATATTTTTTTTAAGCATTTTTGAAGGTGCGCCGCTACTTCGCGGATTTTCAGTTTTTGCGGGTGGTCTCGGTCCCCATTAACCGCGATAACCGAGGGTTCACTGTACTCCATAAAATTTACAAAAAGCGAGGTGAAACACTCAACCAGGGCTGCTTTTTTGAACATTTCTCGAGGGCCATGGCGAGCCATTTCAAAAAAGCTGCACAACTAACGTATAAAATATTGATAAATTTGCTCGGCCTGATGTGTGTGTAAAGTTTCACGAGTTGTCGTTCATATTTAGAACCTCATAATCAGCTTTGTTTTATTGCCGAACAGTGCAATGCCACTCCCACAACTTTTCATGAAAAAGGACGAATTTCGTATTGGGACATCCTCATGGCCGAAACAGTCATCCGAGCATATATGAGGGCGACCTTGTTGAGTTGCACGGAGAAAAACATCCAAGAAAATAACTTGTATTAGCTTTTACCAGTTGGTGGCGCTACTACTACGATGAAAAATAAGTTGGTAGATGTCTTCAGGGCTTAAGTATCCTCAAATGTGTGCAACTTCGAGAAGATAGGATCACCTGAGTCATGTTGCTGGAGCTTTTGTTGCCACAGAGTACAATCGGACTTTTCAGCACCGTAATAGCCACGCCTTTTGCCAAAACGTCACAAAATTCGGCAGAGAGTAAGATCATTGTCTTGAGTCTTTTCTGACTAATTTTCAGTCGGATTCGTCGAAAGGGCACCGTGCAGTACGTGAAAATTAAAATAAAAACTAATTTTTGATTCCACTTGGCGGCACTGTGTGTATAACAAAATAATAACATTAAGATGTCTTCAGGTCGGGACGTTTTATTTACAGGTGAAGGTTTGGATTTTTAGGAGCATGTGCAGGGGAGTTATTAAGCATTCATTTATTTGTATTAGGTTCATTTTGTCTTCTTATTATTGATATTTGACTGATTCATTAAAAGCAGACAATTATGTTTTAGGTTAATTTTTTCACTGACATGTTTCGGCGAGTCTTTCGCCTTCTTCAGAGTGTCGCATGATGGTGTCTTGAGCTGATGTTCCATGAGGGTGTGACTTACCTGTCAAAAAAATGAAAAATCAGAGCAGTAAAAGAACAAGCACAACATGAACATTACAAATCAGCAATCACTGACCACTGCAAAAGGGAAAACCACATCATGGACCGGGAGAAGGGCAGGGTCATCCGCACCGAAGAGAACAAACAACAGCGCTGGATCAGAGAGGCCATTGAGATCTGCAAGCGAGGCATAAAAACCATGAACAGAGACAAGGGAGCCTTCATCCTCTCTACCACCTGGACCAGCATCTTGGCAGAGTGAACGGACAGCGGGGGGCGTGACTTGGCTTCATTCTTGTGACAGGTAAGTCACGCCCTCATGGAACATCAGCTGATAAAGACGGGCCACAAGACACCATCATGTGACACTCTGAAGAAGGCGAAAGACTTTCGTATTGTGACATCCTCAAGGCCTAAACACTCATCCGAGCAAATGTAAGGTAGATTTTGTTAACCTGCCCGGAGAAAAAAATCAACGAAAATAATTTGTATTTGTTTTAACCAGTTGGTGGCGCTACCACTGCGATCAAAAATAAGTTGGCAGCCGTCTTCAGGGCCTGAATATCCTCAAATGTGAAAAATTTCGAGAAGATGGATCATCTGAATCATTTTGCAGGAACTTTTGTTGCCACGGAGAATAATCAGACTCTGCGGCACCGTAATAGCCACGCCCTTCGAAGGAAAGTCACAAAAATAGGGATAGAGTAAGATCAATGTCTTGAGTCTTTTCTAGCCAATTTTCAATCAGATTCGTTAAAAGGGCACCGTGCAGTACGTCAAAATGTAAAAAATGATATTGATTGGCGCAAGGTGTATAACTGAATATAAACATATAGATGTCTTCAGGTACAGACTCTTTATGTACATGTGAAGTTTTGGATTTTTAGCAGCATGTGCAGGAGAGTTATTAAGCATTTTGTCCATTGCGGCGAAGGAAATCTTAAGTGAAAACTTTGATGCCCCGCCCCCGTCATATAGTATTTCGGAAACAAAAAATTTTAGCCCCAGTGTTTGTGCCAGGTCTTCAGATGCTACAGACAGAATTTTAAGGCAATCAGATGAAGCCTTTAGGATCAGGGTGCAAAAGAATGACCCCTGTAAACATGCAAAAAAGGGCAAAAGTCGGACTTTCAAAAATTCATAACTCACTTCCTGTTCATATTAGACGTTAAAATATCAAATTTTTCGCCATGCCCGATGAGACTGCCAAGTTTGGTGAGTTTTTGTGCATGTTTCGGGGGTCAAAAATGCGATCGAACAATCGGAAAAATAATAATAATAATTTCTACAAAAACAATAGGGACTTCGCAGCGGTCGCTGCTCAGGCCCTAATAATAATAATAATAATAATAATAAAAGTAATAATATTTTCTACAAAAACAATAGGGACCTCGCCGCGGTCGCTGCTCGGGCCCCAATAATAATTTCTACACAAAGTCCATTGTGGTGACCCGCCCCCTTTTAAGTAAATTCAAAATGGCCGACTTCCTGTAAAACCTAGCTCATTGCTCCAAGAGACTTTTTTGTAGGTCTTGGTCTTATACATACAGTGAACCCTCGCTACTTCGCGGTTCACCTTTCGCAGGTTCAGTGCTTCGCGGGTCTAAAAAATATTCAGGGGCATTGTAGTTTCGCCGAGCGGCACGACGGGGCGCTGGAGCGGTTAGACGGCCGGCGTGCGCCGAAGAAGAGCGTGGGCGAAGAGGAGAGTGGACGAAGAAGAGCACGTTCCCCCGGACACGATCGGTGGCGACGTTTCGCGCGGTTCGGACCGTACCAGAGCTCCGGCCAGCGTGCGTGGCAGTTAAGCCGTAGAGGAGCATCTTCCCCGGGCACGGGCGGTGCCAAGCGGCCCCTAAGTTTAACCGAATGGAAGCTCCGGAGGAGGAGGGCATGCTCGCGTCACAGTAAGCCGAAGAGGAGCACCTTCCCCGGGCACGGGCGGTTCCAAGCGGCCCCTAAGTTTAACCGAATGGAAGCTCCGGAGGAGGAGGGCATGCTCGCGTCACAGTAAGCCGAAGAGGAGCACCTACCCCGGGCACGGGCGGTGCCAAGCGGCCCCTAAGTTTAACCGAATGGAAGCTCCGGACGGAGGAGGACGGGCGTGTGTCACAGTTAAGCCAAATTGGAGCACCTCTTCTGCCCGGGCACGAGCGGAGCGCGAGGCTGTCAGTTATGAATGAATAAATGAATAAATAAATAAAGAATGCCACCTTTCATTTCACAGGGCACACCGGACGGCGTACCAGCAGGTAAAAGTCGGAGTAATTAAATAAATACAAAAAGAATGGCTGGGGAATAAAAAAATAATACGTTTTAATAATAATTTGTTTTTTTTGTTATAACATGAATTTCACTCTCTCTCTCTCTCTCTCCCCCCGTATATATATATATATATATATATATATATATATATATATATATATATATTTATATATTTATTATATATTTTTTTTAAGCATTTTTGAAGGTGCGCCGCTACTTCGCGGATTTTCAGTTTTCGCGGGTGGTCTCGGTCCCCATTAACCGCGATAACCGAGGGTTCACTGTACTCCATAAAATTTACAAAAAGCGAGGTGAAACACTCAACCAGAGCTGCTTTTTTTTAACATTTCTCGAGGGCCATGGCGAGCCATTTCAAAAAAGCTGCACAACTAACGTATAAAATATTGATAAATTTGCTCGGCCTGATGTGTGTGTAAAGTTTTACGAGTTGTCGTTCATATTTAGAACCTCATAATCAGCTTTGTTTTATTGCCGAACAGTGCAATGCCACTCCCACAACTTTTCACGAAAAATCACGAATTTCGTATTGTGACATCCTCATGGCCGAAACAGTCATCCGAGCATATATGAGGGCGACCTTGTTGAGTTGCACGGAGAAAAACATCCAAGAAAATAACTTGTATTAGCTTTTACCAGTTGGTGGCGCTACTACTACGATATAAAATAAGTTGGTAGATGTCTTCAGGGCTGAAGTATCCTCAAATGTGTACAACTTCGAGAAGATAGGATGATCTGAGTCATGTTGCCGGAGCTTTTGTTGCCACAGAGTACAATCGGACTTTTCAGCACCTTAATAGCCACGCCTTTTGCCAAAACGTCACAAAATTCGGCAGAGAGTAAGATCATTGTCTTGAGTCTTTTCTGACTAATTTTCAGTCGGATTCGTCAAAAGGGCACCGTGCAGTACGTGAAAATTAAAATAAAAACAAATTTTTGATTCCACTTGGCGGCACTGTGTGTATAACAAAATAATAACATTAAGATGTCTTCAGGTCGGGACGTTTTATTTACAGGTGAAGGTTTGGATTTTTAGGAGCATGTGCAGGGGAGTTATTAAGCATTCATTTATTTGTATTAGGTTCATTTTGTCTTCTTATTATTGATATTTGACTGATTCATTAAAAGCAGACAATTATGTTTTAGGTTAATTTTTTACCTGACATGTTTCGGCGAGTCTTTCGCCTTCTTCAGAGTGTCGCATGATGTTGTCTTGAGACCCGTCTTTATCAGCTGATGTTCCATGAGGGTGTGACTTACCTGTCAAAAAAATGAAAAATCAGAGCAGTAAAAGAACAAGCACAACATGAACATTACAAATCAGCAATCACTGACCACTGCAAAAGGGAAAACCACATCATGGACCGGGAGAAGGGCAGGGTCATCCGCACAGAAGAGAACAAACAACAGCGCTGGATCAGAGAGGCCATTGAGATCTGCAAGCGAGGCATAAAAACCATGAACAGAGACAAGGGAGCCTTCATCCTCTCTACCACCTGGACCAGCATCTTGGCGGAGTGAACGGACAGCGGGGGGCGTGACTTGCCTTCATTCTTGTGACAGGTAAGTCACGCCCTCATGGAACATCAGCTGATAAAGGCGGGTCACAAGACACCATCATGTGACACTCTGAAGAAGGCGAAAGACTTTCGTATTGTGACATCCTCAAGGCTTAAACACTCATCCGAGCAAATATAAGGTAGATTTTGTTAACCTGCCCGGAGAAAAACATCAACGAAAATAATTTATATTTGTTTTAACCAGTTGGTGGCGCTACCACTGCGATCAAAAATAAGTTGGCAGCCGTCTTCAGGGCCTGAATATCCTCAAATGTGAAAAATTTCGAGAAGATGGATCATCTGAATCATTTTGCAGGAACTTTTGTTGCCACGGAGAATAATCAGACTCTGCGGCACCGTAATAGCCACGCCCTTCGAAGGAAAGTCACAAAAATAGGGATAGAGTAAGATCAATGTCTTGAGTCTTTTCTAGCCAATTTTCAATCAGATTCGTTACAAGGGCACCGTGCAGTACGTCAAAATGTAAAAAATGATATTGATTGGCGCAAGGTGTATAACTGAATATAAACATATAGATGTCTTCAGGTACAGACTCTTTATGTACATGTGAAGTTTTGGATTTTTAGCAGCATGTGCAGGAGAGTTATTAAGCATTTTGTCCATTGCGGCGAAGGAAATCTTAAGTGAAAACTTTGATGCCCCGCCCCCGTCATATAGTATTTCGGAAACAAAAAATTTTAGCCCCAGTGTTTGTCCCAGGTCTTCAGATGCTACAGACAGAATTTTAAGGCAATCAGATGAAGCCTTTAGGATCAGGGTGCAAAAGAATGACCCCTGTAAACATGCAAAAAAGGGCAAAAGTCGGACTTTCAAAAATTCATAACTCACTTCCTGTTCATATTAGACGTTAAAATATCAAATTTTTCGCCATGCCCGATGAGACTGCCAGGTTTGGTGAGTTTTTGTGCATGTTTCGGGGGTCAAAAATGCGATCGAACAATCGGAAAAATAATAATAATAATTTCTACAAAAACAATAGGGACTTCGCAGCGGTCGCTGCTCAGGCCCTAATAATAATAATAATAATAATAATAAAAGTAATAATATTTTCTACAAAAACAATAGGGACCTCGCCGCGGTCGCTGCTCGGGCCCCAATAATAATTTCTACACAAAGTCCATTGTGGTGACCCGCCCCCTTTTAAGTAAATTCAAAATGGCCGACTTCCTGTAAAACCTAGCTCATTGCTCCAAGAGACTTTTTTGTAGGTCTTGGTCTTATACATACAGTGAACCCTCGCTACTTCGCGGTTCACCTTTCGCAGGTTCAGTGCTTCGCGGGTCTAAAAAATATTCGGGGGCATTGTAGTTTCGCCGAGCGGCACGACGGGGCGCTGGAGCGGTTAGACGGCCGGCGTGCGCCGAAGAAGAGCGCGGGCGAAGAGGAGAGTGGACGAAGAAGAGCACGTTCCCCCGGACACGATCTGTGGCGACGTTTCGCGCGGTTCGGACCGTACCAGAGCTCCGGCCAGCGTGCGTGGCAGTTAAGCCGTAGAGGAGCACCTTCCCCGGGCACGGGCGGTGCCAAGCGGCCCCTAAGTTTAACCGAATGGAAGCTCCGGAGGAGGAGGGCATGCTCGCGTCACAGTAAGCCGAAGAGGAGCACCTTCCCCGGGCACGGGCGGTTCCAAGCGGCCCCTAAGTTTAACCGAATGGAAGCTCCGGAGGAGGAGGGCATGCTCGCGTCACAGTAAGCCGAAGAGGAGCACCTTCCCCGGGCATGGGCGGTGCCAAGCGGCCCCTAAGTTTAACCGAATGGAAGCTCCGGACGGAGGAGGACGGGCGTGTGTCACAGTTAAGCCAAATTGGAGCACCTCTTCTGCCCGGGCACGAGCGGAGCGCGAGGCTGTCAGTTATGAATGAATAAATGAATAAATAAATAAAGAATGCCACCTTTCATTTCACAGGGCACACCGGACGGCGTACCAGCAGGTAAAAGTCGGAGTAATTAAATAAATACAAAAAGAATGGCTGGGGAATAAAAAAATAATACGTTTTAATAATAATTTGGTTTTTTTGTTATAACATGAATTTCACTCTCTCTCTCCCCGTATATATATATATATATATATATATATATATATATTTATTATATATATTGTATATTTTTTTTAAGCATTTTTGAAGGTGCGCCGCTACTTCGCGGATTTTCAGTTTTCGCGGGTGGTCTCGGTCCCCATTAACCGCGATAACCGAGGGTTCACTGTACTCCATAAAATTTACAAAAAGCGAGGTGAAACACTCAACCAGAGCTGCTTTTTTTTAACATTTCTCGAGGGCCATGGCGAGCCATTTCAAAAAAGCTGCACAACTAACGTATAAAATATTGATAAATTTGCTCGGCCTGATGTGTGTGTAAAGTTTTACGAGTTGTCGTTCATATTTAGAACCTCATAATCAGCTTTGTTTTATTGCCGAACAGTGCAATGCCACTCCCACAACTTTTCACGAAAAATCACGAATTTCGTATTGTGACATCCTCATGGCCGAAACAGTCATCCGAGCATATATGAGGGCGACCTTGTTGAGTTGCACGGAGAAAAACATCCAAGAAAATAACTTGTATTAGCTTTTACCAGTTGGTGGCGCTACTACTACGATATAAAATAAGTTGGTAGATGTCTTCAGGGCTGAAGTATCCTCAAATGTGTACAACTTCGAGAAGATAGGATGATCTGAGTCATGTTGCCGGAGCTTTTGTTGCCACAGAGTACAATCGGACTTTTCAGCACCTTAATAGCCACGCCTTTTGCCAAAACGTCACAAAATTCGGCAGAGAGTAAGGTCATTGTCTTGAGTCTTTTCTGACTAATTTTCAGTCGGATTCGTCAAAAGGGCACCGTGCAGTACGTGAAAATTAAAATAAAAACAAATTTTTGATTCCACTTGGCGGCACTGTGTGTATAACAAAATAATAACATTAAGATGTCTTCAGGTCGGGACGTTTTATTTACAGGTGAAGGTTTGGATTTTTAGGAGCATGTGCAGGGGAGTTATTAAGCATTCATTTATTTGTATTAGGTTCATTTTGTCTTCTTATTATTGATATTTGACTGATTCATTAAAAGCAGACAATTATGTTTTAGGTTAATTTTTTACCTGACATGTTTCGGCGAGTCTTTCGCCTTCTTCAGAGTGTCGCATGATGGTGTCTTGAGACCCGTCTTTATCAGCTGATGTTCCATGAGGGTGTGACTTACCTGTCAAAAAAATGAAAAATCAGAGCAGTAAAAGAACAAGCACAACATGAACATTACAAATCAGCAATCACTGACCACTGCAAAAGGGAAAACCACATCATGGACCGGGAGAAGGGCAGGGTCATCCGCACCGAAGAGAACAAACAACAGCGCTGGATCAGAGAGGCCATTGAGATCTGCAAGCGAGGCATAAAAACCATGAACAGAGACAAGGGAGCCTTCATCCTCTCTACCACCTGGAGCAGCATTTTGGCGGAGTGAACGGACAGCGGGGGGCGTGACTTGCCTTCATTCTTGTGACAGGTAAGTCACGCCCTCATGGAACATCAGCTGATAAAGACGGGCCACAAGACACCATCATGTGACACTCTGAAGAAGGCGAAAGACTTTCGTATTGTGACATCCTCAAGGCCTAAACACTCATCCGAGCAAATGTAAGGTAGATTTTGTTAACCTGCCCGGAGAAAAAAATCAACGAAAATGATTTGTATTTGTTTTAACCAGTTGGTGGCGCTACCACTGCGATCAAAAATAAGTTGGCAGCCGTCTTCAGGGCCTGAATATCCTCAAATGTGAAAAATTTCGAGAAGATGGATCATCTGAATCATTTTGCAGGAACTTTTGTTGCCACGGAGAATAATCAGACTCTGCGGCACCGTAATAGCCACGCCCTTCGAAGGAAAGTCACAAAAATAGGGATAGAGTAAGATCAATGTCTTGAGTCTTTTCTAGCCAATTTTCAATCAGATTCGTTAAAAGGGCACCGTGCAGTACGTCAAAATGTAAAAAATGATATTGATTGGCGCAAGGTGTATAACTGAATATAAACATATAGATGTCTTCAGGTACAGACTCTTTATGTACATGTGAAGTTTTGGATTTTTAGCAGCATGTGCAGGAGAGTTATTAAGCATTTTGTCCATTGCGGCGAAGGAAATCTTAAGTGAAAACTTTGATGCCCCGCCCCCGTCATATAGTATTTCGGAAACAAAAAATTTTAGCCCCAGTGTTTGTGCCAGGTCTTCAGATGCTACAGACAGAATTTTAAGGCAATCAGATGAAGCCTTTAGGATCAGGGTGCAAAAGAATGACCCCTGTAAACATGCAAAAAAGGGCAAAAGTCGGACTTTCAAAAATTCATAACTCACTTCCTGTTCATATTAGACGTTAAAATATCAAATTTTTCGCCATGCCCGATGAGACTGCCAAGTTTGGTGAGTTTTTGTGCATGTTTCGGGGGTCAAAAATGCGATCGAACAATCGGAAAAATAATAATAATAATAATTTCTACAAAAACAATAGGGACTTCGCAGCGGTCGCTGCTCAGACCCTAATAATAATAATAATAATAATAATAAAAGTAATAATATCTTCTACAAAAACAATAGGGACCTCGCCGCGGTCGCTGCTCGGGCCCCAATAATAATTTCTACACAAAGTCCATTGTGGTGACCCGCCCCCTTTTCAGTAAATTCAAAATGGCCGACTTCCTGTAAAACCTAGCTCATTGCTCCAAGAGACTTTTTTTTAGGTCTTGGTCTTATACATACAGTGAACCCTCGCTACTTCGCGGTTCACCTTTCGCGGGTTCAGTGCTTCGCGGGTCTAAAAAATATTCGGGGGCATTGTAGTTTCGCCGAGCGGCACGACGGGGCGCTGGAGCGGTTAGACGGCCGGCGTGCGCCGAAGAAGAGCGTGGGCGAAGAGGAGAGTGGACGAAGAAGAGCACGTTCCCCCGGACACGATCGGTGGCGACGTTTCGCGCGGTTCGGACCGTACCAGAGCTCCGGCCAGCGTGCGTGGCAGTTAAGCCGTAGAGGAGCACCTTCCCCGGGCACGGGCAGTGCCAAGCGGCCCCTAAGTTTAACCGAATGGAAGCTCCGGAGGAGGAGGGCATGCTCGCGTCACAGTAAGCCGAAGAGGAGCACCTTCCCCGGGCACGGGCGGTTCCAAGCGGCCCCTAAGTTTAACCGAATGGAAGCTCCGGAGGAGGAGGGCATGCTCGCGTCACAGTAAGCCGAAGAGGAGCACCTTCCCCGGGCACGGGCGGTGCCAAGCGGCCCCTAAGTTTAACCGAATGGAAGCTCCGGGGGAGGAGGACGGGCGTGTGTCACAGTTAAGCCAAATTGGAGCACCTCTTCTGCCCGGGCACGAGCGGAGCGCGAGGCTGTCAGTTATGAATGAATAAATGAATAAATAAATAAAGAATGCCACCTTTCATTTCACAGGGCACACCGGACGGCGTACCAGCAGGTAAAAGTCGGAGTAATTAAATAAATACAAAAAGAATGGCTGGGGAATAAAAAAATAATACGTTTTAATAATAATTTGGTTTTTTTGTTATAACATGAATTTCACTCTCTCTCTCCCCGTATATATATATATATATATATATATATATATATATATATATATATATATATATATATATTTATTATATATATTGTATATTTTTTTTAAGCATTTTTGAAGGTGCGCCGCTACTTCGCGGATTTTCAGTTTTCGCGGGTGGTCTCGGTCCCCATTAACCGCGATAACCGAGGGTTCACTGTACTCCATAAAATTTACAAAAAGCGAGGTGAAACACTCAACCAGAGCTGCTTTTTTTTAACATTTCTCGAGGGCCATGGCGAGCCATTTCAAAAAAGCTGCACAACTAACGTATAAAATATTGATAAATTTGCTCGGCCTGATGTGTGTGTAAAGTTTTACGAGTTGTCGTTCATATTTAGAACCTCATAATCAGCTTTGTTTTATTGCCGAACAGTGCAATGCCACTCCCACAACTTTTCACGAAAAATCACGAATTTCGTATTGTGACATCCTCATGGCCGAAACAGTCATCCGAGCATATATGAGGGCGACCTTGTTGAGTTGCACGGAGAAAAACATCCAAGAAAATAACTTGTATTAGCTTTTACCAGTTGGTGGCGCTACTACTACGATATAAAATAAGTTGGTAGATGTCTTCAGGGCTGAAGTATCCTCAAATGTGTACAACTTCGAGAAGATAGGATGATCTGAGTCATGTTGCCGGAGCTTTTGTTGCCACAGAGTACAATCGGACTTTTCAGCACCTTAATAGCCACGCCTTTTGCCAAAACGTCACAAAATTCGGCAGAGAGTAAGATCATTGTCTTGAGTCTTTTCTGACTAATTTTCAGTCGGATTCGTCAAAAGGGCACCGTGCAGTACGTGAAAATTAAAATAAAAACAAATTTTTGATTCCACTTGGCGGCACTGTGTGTATAACAAAATAATAACATTAAGATGTCTTCAGGTCGGGACGTTTTATTTACAGGTGAAGGTTTGGATTTTTAGGAGCATGTGCAGGGGAGTTATTAAGCATTCATTTATTTGTATTAGGTTCATTTTGTCTTCTTATTATTGATATTTGACTGATTCATTAAAAGCAGACAATTATGTTTTAGGTTAATTTTTTACCTGACATGTTTCGGCGAGTCTTTCGCCTTCTTCAGAGTGTCGCATGATGGTGTCTTGAGACCCGTCTTTATCAGCTGATGTTCCATGAGGGTGTGACTTACCTGTCAAAAAAATGAAAAATCAGAGCAGTAAAAGAACAAGCACAACATGAACATTACAAATCAGCAATCACTGACCACTGCAAAAGGGAAAACCACATCATGGACCGGGAGAAGGGCAGGGTCATCCGCACTGAAGAGAACAAACAACAGCGCTGGATCAGAGAGGCCATTGAGATCTGCAAGCGAGGCATAAAAACCATGAACAGAGACAAGGGAGCCTTCATCCTCTCTACCACCTGGAGCAGCATTTTGGCGGAGTGAACGGACAGCGGGGGCGTGACTTGCCTTCATTCTTGTGACAGGTAAGTCACGCCCTCATGGAACATCAGCTGATAAAGACGGGCCACAAGACACCATCATGTGACACTCTGAAGAAGGCGAAAGACTTTCGTATTGTGACATCCTCAAGGCCTAAACACTCATCCGAGCAAATGTAAGGTAGATTTTGTTAACCTGCCCGGAGAAAAAAATCAACGAAAATGATTTGTATTTGTTTTAACCAGTTGGTGGCGCTACCACTGCGATCAAAAATAAGTTGGCAGCCGTCTTCAGGGCCTGAATATCCTCAAATGTGAAAAATTTCGAGAAGATGGATCATCTGAATCATTTTGCAGGAACTTTTGTTGCCACGGAGAATAATCAGACTCTGCGGCACCGTAATAGCCACGCCCTTCGAAGGAAAGTCACAAAAATAGGGATAGAGTAAGATCAATGTCTTGAGTCTTTTCTAGCCAATTTTCAATCAGATTCGTTAAAAGGGCACCGTGCAGTACGTCAAAATGTAAAAAATGATATTGATTGGCGCAAGGTGTATAACTGAATATAAACATATAGATGTCTTCAGGTACAGACTCTTTATGTACATGTGAAGTTTTGGATTTTTAGCAGCATGTGCAGGAGAGTTATTAAGCATTTTGTCCATTGCGGCGAAGGAAATCTTAAGTGAAAACTTTGATGCCCCGCCCCCGTCATATAGTATTTCGGAAACAAAAAATTTTAGCCCCAGTGTTTGTGCCAGGTCTTCAGATGCTACAGACAGAATTTTAAGGCAATCAGATGAAGCCTTTAGGATCAGGGTGCAAAAGAATGACCCCTGTAAACATACAAAAAAGGGCAAAAGTCGGACTTTCAAAAATTCATAACTCACTTCCTGTTCATATTAGACGTTAAAATATCAAATTTTTCGCCATGCCCGATGAGACTGCCAAGTTTGGTGACTTTTTGTGCATGTTTCAGGGGTCAAAAATGCGATCGAACAATCGGAAAAATAATAATAATAATAATTTCAACAAAAACAATAGGGACTTCGCAGCGGTCGCTGCTCAGGCCCTAATAATAATAATAATAATAATAATAAAAGTAATAATATTTTCTACAAAAACAATAGGGACCTCGCCGCGGTCGCTGCTCGGGCCCCAATAATAATTTCTACACAAAGTCCATTGTGGTGACCCGCCCCCTTTTAAGTAAATTCAAAATGGCCGACTTCCTGTAAAACCTAGCTCATTGCTCCAAGAGACTTTTTTGTAGGTCTTGGTCTTATACATACAGTGAACCCTCGCTACTTCGCGGTTCACCTTTCGCGGGTTCAGTGCTTCGCGGGTCTAAAAAATATTCGGGCGCATTGTAGTTTCGCCGAGCGGCACGACGGGGCGCTGGAGCGGTTAGACGGCCGGCGTGCGCCGAAGAAGAGCGTGGGCGAAGAGGAGAGTGGACGAAGAAGAGCACGTTCCCCCGGACACGATCGGTGGCGACGTTTCGCGCGGTTCGGACCGTACCAGAGCTCCGGCCAGCGTGCGTGGCAGTTAAGCCGTAGAGGAGCACCTTCCCCGGGCACGGGCAGTGCCAAGCGGCCCCTAAGTTTAACCGAATGAAAGCTCCGGAGGAGGAGGGCATGCTCGCGTCACAGTAAGCCGAAGAGGAGCACCTTCCCCGGGCACGGGCGGTTCCAAGCGGCCCCTAAGTTTAACCGAATGGAAGCTCCGGAGGAGGAGGGCATGCTCGCGTCACAGTAAGCCGAAGAGGAGCACCTTCCCCGGGCACGGGCGGTGCCAAGCGGCCCCTAAGTTTAACCGAATGGAAGCTCCGGGGGAGGAGGACGGGCGTGTGTCACAGTTAAGCCAAATTGGAGCACCTCTTCTGCCCGGGCACGAGCGGAGCGCGAGGCTGTCAGTTATGAATGTATAAATGAATAAATAAATAAAGAATGCCACCTTTCATTTCACAGGGCACACCGGACGGCGTACCAGCAGGTAAAAGTCGGAGTAATTAAATAAATACAAAAAGAATGGCTGGGGAATAAAAAAATAATACGTTTTAATAATAATTTGTTTTTTTTGTTATAACATGAATTTCACTCTCTCTCTCCCCGTATATATATATATATATATATATATATATATATATATATATATATATATATATATATATATTATATATATGTATATTTTTTTTAAGCATTTTTGAAGGTGCGCCGCTACTTCGCGGATTTTCAGTTTTCGCGGGTGGTCTCGGTCCCCATTAACCGCGATAACCGAGGGTTCACTGTACTCCATAAAATTTACAAAAAGCGAGGTGAAACACTCAACCAGAGCTGCTTTTTTTTTAACATTTCTCGAGGGCCATGGCGAGCCATTTCAAAAAAGCTGCACAACTAACGTATAAAATATTGATAAATTTGCTCGGCCTGATGTGTGTGTAAAGTTTTACGAGTTGTCGTTCATATTTAGAACCTCATAATCAGCTTTGTTTTATTGCTGAACAGTGCAATGCCACTCCCACAACTTTTCACGAAAAATCACGAATTTCGTATTGTGACATCCTCATGGCCGAAACAGTCATCCGAGCATATATGAGGGCGACCTTGTTGAGTTGCACGGAGAAAAACATCCAAGAAAATAACTTGTATTAGCTTTTACCAGTTGGTGGCGCTACTACTACGATGTAAAATAAGTTGGTAGATGTCTTCAGGGCTGAAGTATCCTCAAATGTGTACAACTTCGAGAAGATAGGATCATCTGAGTCATGTTGCCGGAGCTTTTGTTGCCACAGAGTACAATCGGACTTTTCAGCACCTTAATAGCCACGCCTTTTGCCAAAACGTCACAAAATTCGGCAGAGAGTAAGATCATTGTCTTAAGTCTTTTCTGACTAATTTTCAGTCGGATTCGTCAAAAGGGCACCATGCAGTACGTGAAAATTAAAATAAAAACAAATTTTTGATTCCACTTGGCGGCACTGTGTGTATAACAAAATAATAACATTAAGATGTCTTCAGGTCGGGACGTTTTATTTACAGGTGAAGGTTTGGATTTTTAGGAGCATGTGCAGGGGAGTTATTAAGCATTCATTTATTTGTATTAGGTTCATTTTGTCTTCTTATTATTGATATTTGACTGATTCATTAAAAGCAGACAATTATGTTTTAGGTTAATTTTTTACCTTACATGTTTCGGCGAGTCTTTCGCCTTCTTCAGAGTGTCGCATGATGGTGTCTTGAGCTGATGTTCCATGAGGGTGTGACTTACCTGTCAAAAAAATGAAAAAATCAGAGCAGTAAAAGAACAAGCACAACATGAACATTACAAATCAGCAATCACTGACCACTGCAAAAGGGAAAACCACATCATGGACCGGGAGAAGGGCAGGGTCATCCGCACAGAAGAGAACAAACAACAGCGCTGGATCAGAGAGGCCATTGAGATCTGCAAGCGAGGCATAAAAACCATGAACAGAGACAAGGGAGCCTTCATCCTCTCTACCACCTGGACCAGCATCTTGGCGGAGTGAACGGACAGCGGGGGGCGTGACTTGCCTTCATTCTTGTGACAGGTAAGTCACGCCCTCATGGAACATCAGCTGATAAAGACGGGTCACAAGACACCATCATGTGACACTCTGAAGAAGGCGAAAGACTTTCGTATTGTGACATGCTCAAGGCCTAAACACTCATCCGAGCAAATATAAGGTAGATTTTGTTAACCTGCCCGGAGAAAAACATCAACGAAAATAATTTGTATTTGTTTTAACCAGTTGGTGGCGCTACCACTGCGATCAAAAATAAGTTGGCAGCCGTCTTCAGGGCCTGAATATCCTCAAATGTGAAAGATTTCCAGAAGATGGATCATCTGAATCATTTTGCAGGAACTTTTGTTGCCACGGAGAATAATCAGACTCTGCGGCACCGTAATAGCCACGCCCTTTGAAGGAAAGTCATAAAAATAGGGATAGAGTAAGATCAATGTCTTGAGTCTTTTCTAGCCAATTTTCAGTCGGATTCGTTAAAAGGGCACCGTGCAGTACGTCAAAATGTAAACATTTATATTGATTGGCGCAAGGTGTATAACTGAATATAAACATATAGATGTCTTCAGGTACCGACTCTTTATGTACATGTGAAGTTTTGGATTTTTAGCAGCACGGGCAGGAGAGTTATTAAGCATTTTGTCCATTGCGGCGAAGGAAATCTTAAGTGAAAACTTTGAAGCCCCGCCCCCGTCATATAGTATTTCGGAAACAAAAAATTTTAGCCCCAGTGTTTGTCCCAGGTCTTAAGATGCTCCAGACAGAACTTTAAGGCAATCAGATGAAGCCTTTAGGATCAGGGTGCAAAAGAATGACCCCTGTAAACATGCAAAAAAGGGCAAAAGTCGGACTTTCAAAAATTCATAACTCACTTCCTGTTCATATTAGACGTTAAAAAATATCAAATTTTTCGCCATGCCCGATGAGACTGCCAAGTTTGGTGAGTTTTTGTGCATGTTTCGGGGGTCAAAAATGCGATCGAACAATCGGAAAAATAATAATAATAATAATTTCTACAAAAACAATAGGGACTTCGCAGCGGTCGCTGCTCAGGCCCTAATAATAATAATAATAATAATAATAATAATAATAAAAGTAATAATATTTTCTACAAAAACAATAGGGACCTCGCCGCGGTCGCTGCTCGGGCCCCAATAATAATTTCTACACAAAGTCCATTGTGGAGACCCGCCCCCTTTTAAGTAAATTCAAAATGGCCGACTTCCTGTAAAACCTAGCTCATTGCTCCAAGAGACTTTTTTGTAGGTCTTGGTCTTATACATACAGTGAACCCTCGCTACTTCGAGGTTCACCTTTCGCGGGTTCAGTGCTTCGCGGGTCTAAAAAATATTCGGGGGCATTGTAGTTTCGCCGAGCGGCACGACGGGGCGCTGGAGCGGTTAGACGGCCGGCGTGCGCCGAAGAAGAGCGTGGGCGAAGAGGAGAGTGGACGAAGAAGAGCACGTTCTCCCGGACACGATCGGTGGCGACGTTTCGCGCGGTTCGGACCGTACCAGAGCTCCGGCCGGCGTGCGTGGCAGTTAAGCCGTAGAGGAGCACCTTCCCCGGGCACGGGCGGTTCCAAGCGGCCCCTGAGTTTAACCGAATGGAAGCTCCGGAGGAGGAGGGCATGCTCGCGTCACAGTAAGCCGAAGAGGAGCACCTTCCCCGGGCACGGGCGGTTCCAAGCGGCCCCTAAGTTTAACCGAATGGAAGCTCCGGAGGAGGAGGGCATGCTCGCGTCACAGTAAGCCGAAGAGGAGCACCTTCCCCGGGCACGGGCGGTGCCAAGCGGCCCCTAAGTTTAACCGAATGGAAGCTCCGGGGGAGGAGGGCGGGCGTGTGTCACAGTTAAGCCGAATTGGAGCACCTCTTCTGCCGGGCACAAGCGGAGCGCGAGGCTGTCAGTTATGAATGAATAAATGAATAAATAAATAAAGAATGCCACCTTTCATTTCACAGGGCACACCGGACGGCGTACCAGCAGGTAAAAGTCGGAGTAATTAAATAAATACAAAAAGAATGGTTGGGGAATAAAAAAATAATAAGTTTTAATAATAATTTGTTTTTTTTGTTATAACATGAATTTCACTCTCTCTCTCTCTCTCTCCCCCCGTATATATATATATATATATATATATATATATATATATATATATATATATATATATTTATATATTTATTATATATTTTTTTTAAGCATTTTTGAAGGTGCGCCGCTACTTCGCGGATTTTCAGTTTTCGCGGGTGGTCTCGGTCCCCATTAACCGCGATAACCGAGGGTTCACTGTACTCCATAAAATTTACAAAAAGCGAGGTGAAACACTCAACCAGGGCTGCTTTTTTGAACATTTCTCGAGGGCCATGGCGAGCCATTTCAAAAAAGCTGCACAACTAACGTATAAAATATTGATAAATTTGCTCGGCCTGATGTGTGTGTAAAGTTTCACGAGTTGTCGTTCATATTTAGAACCTCATAATCAGCTTTGTTTTATTGCCGAACAGTGCAATGCCACTCCCACAACTTTTCATGAAAAAGGACGAATTTCGTATTGTGACATCCTCATGGCCGAAACAGTCATCCGAGCATATATGAGGGCGACCTTGTTGAGTTGCACGGAGAAAAACATCCAAGAAAATAACTTGTATTAGCTTTTACCAGTTGGGGGCGCTACTACTACGATGAAAAATAAGTTGGTAGATGTCTTCAGGGCTGAAGTATCCTCAAATGTGTGCAACTTCGAGAAGATAGGATCATCTGAGTCATGTTGCTGGAGCTTTTGTTGCCACAGAGTACAATCGGACTTTTCAGCACCGTAATAGCCACGCCTTTTGCCAAAACGTCACAAAATTCGGCAGAGAGTAAGATCATTGTCTTGAGTCTTTTCTGACTAATTTTCAGTCGGATTCGTCGAAAGGGCACCGTGCAGTACGTGACAATTAAAATAAAAACAAATTTTTGATTCCACTTGGCGGCACTGTGTGTATAACAAAATAATAACATTAAGATGTCTTCAGGTCGGGACGTTTTATTTACAGGTGAAGGTTTGGATTTTTAGGAGCATGTGCAGGGGAGTTATTAAGCATTCATTTATTTGTATTAGGTTCATTTTGTCTTCTTATTATTGATATTTGACTGATTCATTAAAAGCAGACAATTATGTTTTAGGTTAATTTTTTACCTGACATGTTTCGGCGAGTCTTTCGCCTACTTCAGAGTGTCGCATGATGGTGTCTTGAGCTGATGTTCCATGAGGGTGTGACTTACCTGTCAAAAAAATGAAAAAAATCAGAGCAGTAAAAGAACAAGCACAACATGAACATTACAAATCAGCAATCACTGACCACTGCAAAAGGGAAAACCACATCATGGACCGGGAGAAGGGCAGGGTCATCCGCACAGAAGAGAACAAACAACAGCGCTGGATCAGAGAGGCCATTGAGATCTGCAAGCGAGGCATAAAAACCATGAACAGAGACAAGGGAGCCTTCATCCTCTCTACCACCTGGACCAGCATCTTGGCGGCGTGAACGGACAGCGGGGGGCGTGACTTGCCTTCATTCTTGTGACAGGTAAGTCACGCCCTCATGGAACATCAGCTGATAAAGGCGGGTCACAAGACACCATCATGTGACACTCTGAAGAAGGCGAAAGACTTTCGTATTGTGACATGCTCAAGGCCTAAACACTCATCCGAGCAAATATAAGGTAGATTTTGTTAACATGCCCGGAGAAAAACATCAACGAAAATAATTTATATTTGTTTTAACCAGTTGGTGGCGCTACCACTGCGATCAAAAATAAGTTGGCAGCCGTCTTCAGGGCCTGAATATCCTCAAATGTGAAAAATTTCGAGAAGATGGATCATCTGAATCATTTTGCAGGAACTTTTGTTGCCACGGAGAATAATCAGACTCTGCGGCACCGTAATAGCCACGCCCTTCGAAGGAAAGTCACAAAAATAGGGATAGAGTAAGATCAATGTCTTGAGTCTTTTCTAGCCAATTTTCAATCAGATTCGTTAAAAGGGCACCGTGCAGTACGTCAAAATGTAAAAAATGATATTGATTGGCGCAAGGTGTATAACTGAATATAAACATATAGATGTCTTCAGGTACAGACTCTTTATGTACATGTGAAGTTTTGGATTTTTAGCAGCATGTGCAGGAGAGTTATTAAGCATTTTGTCCATTGCGGCGAAGGAAATCTTAAGTGAAAACTTTGATGCCCCGCCCCCGTCATATAGTATTTCGGAAACAAAAAATTTTAGCCCCAGTGTTTGTCCCAGGTCTTCAGATGCTACAGACAGAATTTTAAGGCAATCAGATGAAGCCTTTAGGATCAGGGTGCAAAAGAATGACCCCTGTAAACATGCAAAAAAGGGCAAAAGTCGGACTTTCAAAAATTCATAACTCACTTCCTGTTCATATTAGACGTTAAAATATCAAATTTTTCGCCATGCCCGATGAGACTGCCAGGTTTGGTGAGTTTTTGTGCATGTTTCGGGGGTCAAAAATGCGATCGAACAATCGGAAAAATAATAATAATAATAATTTCTACAAAAACAATAGGGACTTCGCAGCGGTCGCTGCTCAGGCCCTAATAATAATAATAATAATAATAATAAAAGTAATAATATTTTCTACAAAAACAATAGGGACCTCGCCGCGGTCGCTGCTCGGGCCCCAATAATAATTTCTACACAAAGTCCATTGTGGTGACCCGCCCCCTTTTAAGTAAATTCAAAATGGCCGACTTCCTGTAAAACCTAGCTCATTGCTCCAAGAGACTTTTTTGTAGGTCTTGGTCTTATACATACAGTGAACCCTCGCTACTTCGCGGTTCACCTTTCGCAGGTTCAGTGCTTCGCGGGTCTAAAAAATATTCGGGGGCATTGTAGTTTCGCCGAGCGGCACGACGGGGCGCTGGAGCGGTTAGACGGCCGGCGTGCGCCGAAGAAGAGCGTGGGCGAAGAGGAGAGTGGACGAAGAAGAGCACGTTCCCCCGGACACGATCGGTGGCGACGTTTCGCGCGGTTCGGACCGTACCAGAGCTCCGGCCAGCGTGCGTGGCAGTTAAGCCGTAGAGGAGCACCTTCCCCGGGCACGGGCGGTGCCAAGCGGCCCCTAAGTTTAACCGAATGGAAGCTCCGGAGGAGGAGGGCATGCTCGCGTCACAGTAAGCCGAAGAGGAGCACCTTCCCCGGGCACGGGCGGTTCCAAGCGGCCCCTAAGTTTAACCGAATGGAAGCTCCGGAGGAGGAGGGCATGCTCGCGTCACAGTAAGCCGAAGAGGAGCACCTTCCCCGGGCACGGGCGGTGCCAAGCGGCCCCTAAGTTTAACCGAATGGAAGCTCCGGGGGAGGAGGACGGGCGTGTGTCACAGTTAAGCCAAATTGGAGCACCTCTTCTGCCCGGGCACGAGCGGAGCGCGAGGCTGTCAGTTATGAATGAATAAATGAATAAATAAATAAAGAATGCCACCTTTCATTTCACAGGGCACACCGGACGGCGTACCAGCAGGTAAAAGTCGGAGTAATTAAATAAATACAAAAAGAATGGCTGGGGAATAAAAAAATAATACGTTTTAATATTAATTTGGTTTTTTTGTTATAACATGAATTTCACTCTCTCTCTCCCCGTATATATATATATATATATATATATATATATATATATATATATATATATATATATATATATATATATTTATTATATATATTGTATATTTTTTTTAAGCATTTTTGAAGGTGCGCCGCTACTTCGCGGATTTTCAGTTTTCGCGGGTGGTCTCGGTCCCCATTAACCGCGATAACCGAGGGTTCACTGTACTCCATAAAATTTACAAAAAGCGAGGTGAAACACTCAACCAGAGCTGCTTTTTTTTAACATTTCTCGAGGGCCATGGCGAGCCATTTCAAAAAAGCTGCACAACTAACGTATAAAATATTGATAAATTTGCTCGGCCTGATGTGTGTGTAAAGTTTTACGAGTTGTCGTTCATATTTAGAACCTCATAATCAGCTTTGTTTTATTGCCGAACAGTGCAATGCCACTCCCACAACTTTTCACGAAAAATCCCGAATTTCGTATTGTGACATCCTCATGGCCGAAACAGTCATCCGAGCATATATGAGGGCGACCTTGTTGAGTTGCACGGAGAAAAACATCCAAGAAAATAACTTGTATTAGCTTTTACCAGTTGGTGGCGCTACTACTACGATATAAAATAAGTTGGTAGATGTCTTCAGGGCTGAAGTATCCTCAAATGTGTACAACTTCGAGAAGATAGGATGATCTGAGTCATGTTGCCGGAGCTTTTGTTGCCACAGAGTACAATCGGACTTTTCAGCACCTTAATAGCCACGCCTTTTGCCAAAACGTCACAAAATTCGGCAGAGAGTAAGATCATTGTCTTGAGTCTTTTCTGACTAATTTTCAGTCGGATTCGTCAAAAGGGCACCGTGCAGTACGTGACAATTAAAATAAAAACAAATTTTTGATTCCACTTGGCGGCACTGTGTGTATAACAAAATAATAACATTAAGATGTCTTCAGGTCGGGACGTTTTATTTACAGGTGAAGGTTTGGATTTTTAGGAGCATGTGCAGGGGAGTTATTAAGCATTCATTTATTTGTATTAGGTTCATTTTGTCTTCTTATTATTGATATTTGACTGATTCATTAAAAGCAGACAATTATGTTTTAGGTTAATTTTTTACCTGACATGTTTCGGCGAGTCTTTCGCCTACTTCAGAGTGTCGCATGATGGTGTCTTGAGACCCGTCTTTATCAGCTGATGTTCCATGAGGGTGTGACTTACCTGTCAAAAAAATGAAAAATCAGAGCAGTAAAAGAACAAGCACAACATGAACATTACAAATCAGCAATCACTGACCACTGCAAAAGGGAAAACCACATCATGGACCGGGAGAAGGGCAGGGTCATCCGCACCGAAGAGAACAAACAACAGCGCTGGATCAGAGAGGCCATTGAGATCTGCAAGCGAGGCATAAAAACCATGAACAGAGACAAGGGAGCCTTCATCCTCTCTACCACCTGGAGCAGCATTTTGGCGGAGTGAACGGACAGCGGGGGGCGTGACTTGCCTTCATTCTTGTGACAGGTAAGTCACGCCCTCATGGAACATCAGCTGATAAAGACGGGCCACAAGACACCATCATGTGACACTCTGAAGAAGGCGAAAGACTTTCGTATTGTGACATCCTCAAGGCCTAAACACTCATCCGATCAAAAATAAGTTGGCAGCCGTCTTCAGGGCCTGAATATCCTCAAATGTGAAAAATTTCGAGAAGATGGATCATCTGAATCATTTTGCAGGAACTTTTGTTGCCACGGAGAATAATCAGACTCTGCGGCACCGTAATAGCCACGCCCTTCGAAGGAAAGTCACAAAAATAGGGATAGAGTAAGATCAATGTCTTGAGTCTTTTCTAGCCAATTTTCAATCAGATTCGTTAAAAGGGCACCGTGCAGTACGTCAAAATGTAAAAAATGATATTGATTGGCGCAAGGTGTATAACTGAATATAAACATATAGATGTCTTCAGGTACAGACTCTTTATGTACATGTGAAGTTTTGGATTTTTAGCAGCATGTGCAGGAGAGTTATTAAGCATTTTGTCCATTGCGGCGAAGGAAATCTTAAGTGAAAACTTTGATGCCCCGCCCCCGTCATATAGTATTTCGGAAACAAAAAATTTTAGCCCCAGTGTTTGTGCCAGGTCTTCAGATGCTACAGACAGAATTTTAAGGCAATCAGATGAAGCCTTTAGGGTCAGGGTGCAAAAGAATGACCCCTGTAAACATGCAAAAAAGGGCAAAAGTCGGACTTTCAAAAATTCATAACTCACTTCCTGTTCATATTAGACGTTAAAATATCAAATTTTTCGCCATGCCCGATGAGACTGCCAAGTTTGGTGAGTTTTTGTGCATGTTTCGGGGGTCAAAAATGCGATCGAACAATCGGAAAAATAATAATAATAATAATTTCTACAAAAACAATAGGGACTTCGCAGCGGTCGCTGCTCAGGCCCTAATAATAATAATAATAATAATAATAAAAGTAATAATATTTTCTACAAAAACAATAGGGACCTCGCCGCGGTCGCTGCTCGGGCCCCAATAATAATTTCTACACAAAGTCCATTGTGGTGACCCGCCCCCTTTTAAGTAAATTCAAAATGGCCGACTTCCTGTAAAACCTAGCTCATTGCTCCAAGAGACTTTTTTGTAGGTCTTGGTCTTATACATACAGTGAACCCTCGCTACTTCGCGGTTCACCTTTCGCGGGTTCAGTGCTTCGCGGGTCTAAAAAATATTCGGGGGCATTGTAGTTTCGCCGAGCGGCACGACGGGGCGCTGGAGCGGTTAGACGGCCGGCGTGCGCCGAAGAAGAGCGTGGGCGAAGAGGAGAGTGGACGAAGAAGAGCACGTTCCCCCGGACACGATCGGTGGCGACGTTTCGCGCGGTTCGGACCGTACCAGAGCTCCGGCCAGCGTGCGTGGCAGTTAAGTCGTAGAGGAGCACCTTCCCCGGGCACGGGCGGTGCCAAGCGGCCCTAAGTTTAACCGAATGGAAGCTCCGGAGGAGGAGGGCATGCTCGCGTCACACTAAGCCGAAGAGGAGCACCTTCCCCGGGCACGGGCGGTTCCAAGCGGCCCCTAAGTTTAACCGAATGGAAGCTCCGGAGGAGGAGGGCATGCTCGCGTCACAGTAAGCCGAAGAGGAGCACCTTCCCCGGGCACGGGCGGTGCCAAGCGGCCCCTAAGTTTAACCGAATGGAAGCTCCGGGGGAGGAGGACGGGCGTGTGTCACAGTTAAGCCAAATTGGAGCACCTCTTCTGCCCGGGCACGAGCGGAGCGCGAGGCTGTCAGTTATGAATGAATAAATGAATAAATAAATAAAGAATGCCACCTTTCATTTCACAGGGCACACCGGACGGCGTACCAGCAGGTAAAAGTCGGAGTAATTAAATAAATACAAAAAGAATGGCTGGGGAATAAAAAAATAATACGTTTTAATAATAATTTGGTTTTTTTGTTATAACATGAATTTCACTCTCTCTCTCCCCGTATATATATATATATATATATATATATATATATATATATTTATTATATATATTGTATATTTTTTTTAAGCATTTTTGAAGGTGCGCCGCTACTTCGCGGATTTTCAGTTTTCGCGGATGGTCTCGGTCCCCATTAACGGCGATAACCGAGGGTTCACTGTACTCCATAAAATTTACAAAAAGCGAGGTGAAACACTCAACCAGAGCTGCTTTTTTTTAACATTTCTCGAGGGCCATGGCGAGCCATTTCAAAAAAGCTGCACAACTAACGTATAAAATATTGATAAATTTGCTCGGCCTGATGTGTGTGTAAAGTTTTACGAGTTGACGTTCATATTTAGAACCTCATAATCAGCTTTGTTTTATTGCCGAACAGTGCAATGCCACTCCCACAACTTTTCACGAAAAATCACGAATTTCGTATTGTGACATCCTCATGGCCGAAACAGTCATCCGAGCATATATGAGGGCGACCTTGTTGAGTTGCACGGAGAAAAACATCCAAGAAAATAACTTGTATTAGCTTTTACCAGTTGGTGGCGCTACTACTACGATGTAAAATAAGTTGGTAGATGTCTTCAGGGCTGAAGTATCCTCAAATGTGTACAACTTCGAGAAGATAGGATCATCTGAGTCATGTTGCCGGAGCTTTTGTTGCCACAGAGTACAATCGGACTTTTCAGCACCTTAATAGCCACGCCTTTTGCCAAAACGTCACAAAATTCGGCAGAGAGTAAGATCATTGTCTTGAGTCTTTTCTGACTAATTTTCAGTCGGATTCGTCAAAAGGGCACCGTGCAGTACGTGAAAATTAAAATAAAAACAAATTTTTGATTCCACTTGGCGGCACTGTGTGTATAACAAAATAATAACATTAAGATGTCTTCAGGTCGGGACGTTTTATTTACAGGTGAAGGTTTGGATTTTTAGGAGCATGTGCAGGGGAGTTATTAAGCATTCATTTATTTGTATTAGGTTCATTTTGTCTTCTTATTATTGATATTTGACTGATTCATTAAAAGCAGACAATTATGTTTTAGGTTAATATTTTACCTGACATGTTTCGGCGAGTCTTTCGCCTTCTTCAGAGTGTCGCATGATGGTGTCTTGAGACCCGTCTTTATCAGCTGATGTTCCATGAGGGTGTGACTTACCTGTCAAAAAAATGAAAAATCAGAGCAGTCAAAGAACAAGCACAACATGAACATTACAAATCAGCAATCACTGACCACTGCAAAAGGGAAAACCACATCATGGACCGGGAGAAGGGCAGGGTCATCCGCACCGAAGAGAACAAACAACAGCGCTGGATCAGAGAGGCCATTGAGATCTGCAAGCGAGGCATAAAAACCATGAACAGAGACAAGGGAGCCTTCATCCTCTCTACCACCTGGAGCAGCATTTTGGCGGAGTGAACGGACAGCGGGGGGCGTGACTTGCCTTCATTCTTGTGACAGGTAAGTCACGCCCTCATGGAACATCAGCTGATAAAGACGGGCCACAAGACACCATCATGTGACACTCTGAAGAAGGCGAAAGACTTTCGTATTGTGACATCCTCAAGGCCTAAACACTCATCCGAGCAAATGTAAGGTAGATTTTGTTAACCTGCCCGGAGAAAAAAATCAACGAAAATAATTTGTATTTGTTTTAACCAGTTGGTGGCGCTACCACTGCGATCAAAAATAAGTTGGCAGCCGTCTTCAGGGCCTGAATATCCTCAAATGTGAAAAATTTCGAGAAGATGGATCATCTGAATCATTTTGCAGGAACTTTTGTTGCCACGGAGAATAATCAGACTCTGCGGCACCGTAATAGCCACGCCCTTCGAAGGAAAGTCACAAAAATAGGGATAGAGTAAGATCAATGTCTTGAGTCTTTTCTAGCCAATTTTCAATCAGATTCGTTAAAAGGGCACCGTGCAGTACGTCAAAATGTAAAAAATGATATTGATTGGCGCAAGGTGTATAAATGAATATAAATATATAGAAGTCTTCAGGTACAGACTCTTTATGAACATGTGAAGTTTTGGATTTTTAGCAGCATGTGCAGGAGAGTTATTAAGCATTTTGTCCATTGCGGCGAAGGAAATCTTAAGTGAAAACTTTGATGCCTCGCCCCCGTCATATAGTATTTCGGAAACAAAAAATTTTAGCCCCAGTGTTTGTGCCAGGTCTTCAGATGCTACAGACAGAATTTTAAGGCAATCAGATGAAGCCTTTAGGATCAGGGTGCAAAAGAATGACCCCTGTAAACATGCAAAAAAGGGCAAAAGTCGGACTTTCAAAAATTCATAACTCACTTCCTGTTCATATTAGACATTAAAATATCAAATTTTTCGCCATGCCCGATGAGACTGCCAAGTTTGGTGAGTTTTTGTGCATGTTTCGGGGGTCAAAAATGCGATCGAACAATCGGAAAAATAATAATAATAATAATTTCTACAAAAACAATAGGGACTTCGCAGCGGTCGCTGCTCAGACCCTAATAATAATAATAATAATAATAATAAAAGTAATAATATCTTCTACAAAAACAATAGGGACCTCGCCGCGGTCGCTGCTCGGGCCCCAATAATAATTTCTACACAAAGTCCATTGTGGTGACCCGCCCCCTTTTCAGTAAATTCAAAATGGCCGACTTCCTGTAAAACCTAGCTCATTGCTCCAAGAGACTTTTTTGTAGGTCTTGGTCTTATACATACAGTGAACCCTCGCTACTTCGCGGTTCACCTTTCGCGGGTTCAGTGCTTCGCGGGTCTAAAAAATATTCGGGGGCATTGTAGTTTCGCCGAGCGGCACGACGGGGCGCTGGAGCGGTTAGACGGCCGGCGTGCGCCGAAGAAGAGCGTGGGCGAAGAGGAGAGTGGACGAAGAAGAGCACGTTCCCCCGGACACGATCGGTGGCGACGTTTCGCGCGGTTCGGACCGTACCAGAGCTCCGGCCAGCGTGCGTGGCAGTTAAGCCGTAGAGGAGCACCTTCCCCGGGCACGGGCGGTGCCAAGCGGCCCCTAAGTTTAACCGAATGGAAGCTCCGGAGGAGGAGGGCATGCTCGCGTCACAGTAAGCCGAAGAGGAGCACCTTCCCCGGGCACGGGCGGTTCCAAGCGGCCCCTAAGTTTAACCGAATGGAAGCTCCGGAGGAGGAGGGCATGCTCGCGTCACAGTAAGCCGAAGAGGAGCACCTTCCCCGGGCACGGGCGGTGCCAAGCGGCCCCTAAGTTTAACCGAATGGAAGCTCCGGGGGAGGAGGACGGGCGTGTGTCACAGTTAAGCCAAATTGGAGCACCTCTTCTGCCCGGGCACGAGCGGAGCGCGAGGCTGTCAGTTATGAATGAATAAATGAATAAATAAATAAAGAATGCCACCTTTCATTTCACAGGGCACACCGGACGGCGTACCAGCAGGTAAAAGTCGGAGTAATTAAATAAATACAAAAAGAATGGCTGGGGAATAAAAAAATAATACGTTTTAATAATAATTTGTTTTTTTTGTTATAACATGAATTTCACTCTTTCTCTCCCCGTATATATATATATATATATATATATATATATTTATATATTTATTATATATATTGTATATTTTTTTTAAGCATTTTTGAAGGTGCGCCGCTACTTCGCGGATTTTCAGTTTTCGCGGATGGTCTCGGTCCCCATTAACCGCGATAACAGAGAGTTCACTGTACTCCATAAAATTTACAAAAAGCGAGGTGAAACATTCAACCAGAGCTGCTTTTTTTTAACATTTCTCGAGGGCCATGGCGAGCCATTTCAAAAAAGCTGCACAACTAACGTATAAAATATTGATAAATTTGCTCGGCCTGATGTGTGTGTAAAGTTTTACGAGTTGTCGTTCATATTTAGAACCTCATAATCAGCTTTGTTTTATTGCCGAACAGTGCAATGCCACTCCCACAACTTTTCACGAAAAATCACGAATTTCGTATTGTGACATCCTCATGGCCGAAACAGTCATCCGAGCATATATGAGGGCGACCTTGTTGAGTTGCACGGAGAAAAACATCCAAGAAAATAACTTGTATTAGCTTTTACCAGTTGGTGGCGCTACTACTACGATGTAAAATAAGTTGGTAGATGTCTTCAGGGCTGAGGTATCCTCAAATGTGTACAACTTCGAGAAGATAGGATCATCTGAGTCATGTTGCCGGAGCTTTTGTTGCCACAGAGTACAATCGGACTTTTCAGCACCTTAATAGCCACGCCTTTTGCCAAAACGTCACAAAATTCGGCAGAGAGTAAGATCATTGTCTTGAGTCTTTTCTGACTAATTTTCAGTCGGATTCGTCAAAAGGGCACCGTGCAGTACGTGAAAATTAAAATAAAAACAAATTTTTGATTCCACTTGGCGGCACTGTGTGTATAACAAAATAATAACATTAAGATGTCTTCAGGTCGGGACGTTTTATTTACAGGTGAAGGTTTGGATTTTTAGGAGCATGTGCAGGGGAGTTATTAAGCATTCGTTTATTTGTATTAGGTTCATTTTGTCTTCTTATTATTGATATTTGACTGATTCATTAAAAGCAGACAATTATGTTTTAGGTAAATTTTTTACCTGTCATGTTTCGGCGAGTCTTTCGCCTTCTTCAGAGTGTCGCATGATGGTGTCTTGAGACCCGTCTTTATCAGCTGATGTTCCATGAGGGTGTGACTTACCTGTCAAAAAAATGAAAAATCAGAGCAGTCAAAGAACAAGCACAACATGAACATTACAAATCAGCAATCACTGACCACTGCAAAAGGGAAAACCACATCATGGACCGGGAGAAGGGCAGGGTCATCCGCACCGAAGAGAACAAACAACAGCGCTGGATCAGAGAGGCCATTGAGATCTGCAAGCGAGGCATAAAAACCATGAACAGAGACAAGGGAGCCTTCATCCTCTCTACCACCTGGAGCAGCATTTTGGCGGAGTGAACGGACAGCGGGGGGCGTGACTTGCCTTCATTCTTGTGACAGGTAAGTCACGCCCTCATGGAACATCAGCTGATAAAGACGGGCCACAAGACACCATCATGTGACACTCTGAAGAAGGCGAAAGACTTTCGTATTGTGACATCCTCAAGGCCTAAACACTCATCCGAGCAAATGTAAGGTAGATTTTGTTAACCTGCCCGGAGAAAAAAATCAACGAAAATAATTTGTATTTGTTTTAACCAGTTGGTGGCGCTACCACTGCGATCAAAAATAAGTTGGCAGCCGTCTTCAGGGCCTGAATATCCTCAAATGTGAAAAATTTCGAGAAGATGGATCATCTGAATCATTTTGCAGGAACTTTTGTTGCCACGGAGAATAATCAGACTCTGCGGCACCGTAATAGCCACGCCCTTCGAAGGAAAGTCACAAAAATAGGGATAGAGTAAGATCAATGTCTTGAGTCTTTTCTAGCCAATTTTCAATCAGATTCGTTAAAAGGGCACCGTGCAGTACGTCAAAATGTAAAAAATGATATTGATTGGCGCAAGGTGTATAACTGAATATAAACATATAGATGTCTTCAGGTACAGACTCTTTATGTACATGTGAAGTTTTGGATTTTTAGCAGCATGTGCAGGAGAGTTATTAAGCATTTTGTCCATTGCGGCGAAGGATATCTTAAGTGAAAACTTTGATGCCCCGCCCCCGTCATATAGTATTTTGGAAACAAAAAATTTTAGCCCCAGTGTTTGTGCCAGGTCTTCAGATGCTACAGACAGAATTTTAAGGCAATCAGATGAAGCCTTTAGGATCAGGGTGCAAAAGAATGACCCCTGTAAACATGCAAAAAAGGGCAAAAGTCGGACTTTCAAAAATTCATAACTCACTTCCTGTTCATATTAGACGTTAAAATATCAAATTTTTCGCCATGCCCGATGAGACTGCCAAGTTTGGTGAGTTTTTGTGCATGTTTCGGGGGTCAAAAATGCGATCGAACAATCGGAAAAATAATAATAATAATAATTTCTACAAAAACAATAGGGACTTCGCAGCGGTCGCTGCTCAGGCCCTAATAATAATAATAATAATAATAATAAAAGTAATAATATCTTCTACAAAAACAATAGGGACCTCGCCGCGGTCGCTGCTCGGGCCCCAATAATAATTTCTACACAAAGTCCATTGTGGTGACCCGCCCCCTTTTAAGTAAATTCAAAATGGCCGACTTCCTGTAAAACCTAGCTCATTGCTCCAAGAGACTTTTTTGTAGGTCTTGGTCTTATACATACAGTGAACCCTCGCTACTTCGCGGTTCACCTTTCGCGGGTTCAGTGCTTCGCGGGTCTAAAAAATATTCGGGGGCATTGTAGTTTCGCCGAGCGGCACGACGGGGCGCTGGAGCGGTTAGACGGCCGGCGTGCGCCGAAGAAGAGCGTGGGCGAAGAGGAGAGTGGACGAAGAAGAGCACGTTCCCCCGGACACGATCGGTGGCGACGTTTCGCGCGGTTCGGACCGTACCAGAGCTCCGGCCAGCGTGCGTGGCAGTTAAGCCGTAGAGGAGCACCTTCCCCGGGCACGGGCGGTGCCAAGCGGCCCCTACGTTTAACCGAATGGAAGCTCCGGAGGAGGAGGGCATGCTCGCGTCACAGTAAGCCGAAGAGGAGCACCTTCCCCGGGCACGGGCGGTTCCAAGCGGCCCCTAAGTTTAACCGAATGGAAGCTCCGGAGGAGGAGGGCATGCTCGCGTCACAGTAAGCCGAAGAGGAGCACCTTCCCCGGGCACGGGCGGTGCCAAGCGGCCCCTAAGTTTAACCGAATGGAAGCTCCGGGGGAGGAGGACGGGCGTGTGTCACAGTTAAGCCAAATTGGAGCACCTCTTCTGCCCGGGCACGAGCGGAGCGCGAGGCTGTCAGTTATGAATGAATAAATGAATAAATAAATAAAGAATGCCACCTTTCATTTCACAGGGCACACCGGACGGCGTACCAGCAGGTAAAAGTCGGAGTAATTAAATAAATACAAAAAGAATGGCTGGGGAATAAAAAAACAATACGTTTTAATAATAATTTGGTTTTTTTGTTATAACATGAATTTCACTCTCTCTCTCCCCGTATATATATATATATATATATATATATATATATATATATATATATATTTATATATTTATTATATATATTGTATATTTTTTTTAAGCATTTTTGAAGGTGCGCCGCTACTTCGCGGATTTTCAGTTTTCGCGGATGGTCTCGGTCCCCATTAACCGCGATAACCGAGGGTTCACTGTACTCCATAAAATTTACAAAAAGCGAGGTGAAACACTCAACCAGAGCTGCTTTTTTTTAACATTTCTCGAGGGCCATGGCGAGCCATTTCAAAAAAGCTGCACAACTAACGTATAAAATATTGATAAATTTGCTCGGCCTGATGTGTGTGTAAAGTTTTACGAGTTGTCGTTCATATTTAGAACCTCATAATCAGCTTTGTTTTATTGCCGAACAGTGCAATGCCACTCCCACAACTTTTCACGAAAAATCAGGAATTTCGTATTGTGACATCCTCATGGCCGAAACAGTCATCCGAGCATATATGAGGGCGACCTTGTTGAGTTGCACGGAGAAAAACATCCAAGAAAATAACTTGTATTAGCTTTTACCAGTTGGTGGCGCTACTACTACGATGTAAAATAAGTTGGTAGATGTCTTCAGGGCTGAAGTATCCTCAAATGTGTACAACTTCGAGAAGATAGGATCATCTGAGTCATGTTGCCGGAGCTTTTGTTGCCACAGAGTACAATCGGACTTTTCAGCACCTTAATAGCCACGCCTTTTGCCAAAACGTCACAAAATTCGGCAGAGAGTAAGATCATTGTCTTGAGTCTTTTCTGACTAATTTTCAGTCGGATTCGTCAAAAGGGCACCGTGCAGTACGTGACAATTAAAATAAAAACAAATTTTTGATTCCACTTGGCGGCACTGTGTGTATAACAAAATAATAACATTAAGATGTCTTCAGGTCGGGACGTTTTATTTACAGGTGAAGGTTTGGATTTTTAGGAGCATGTGCAGGGGAGTTATTAAGCATTCATTTATTTGTATTAGGTTCATTTTGTCTTCTTATTATTGATATTTGACTGATTCATTAAAAGCAGACAATTATGTTTTAGGTTAATTTTTTACCTGACATGTTTCGGCGAGTCTTTCGCCTACTTCAGAGTGTCGCATGATGGTGTCTTGAGACCCGTCTTTATCAGCTGATGTTCCATGAGGGTGTGACTTACCTGTCAAAAAAATGAAAAATCAGAGCAGTAAAAGAACAAGCACAACATGAACATTACAAATCAGCAATCACTGACCACTGCAAAAGGGAAAACCACATCATGGACCGGGAGAAGGGCAGGGTCATCCGCACCGAAGAGAACAAACAACAGCGCTGGATCAGAGAGGCCATTGAGATCTGCAAGCGAGGCATAAAAACCATGAACAGAGACAAGGGAGCCTTCATCCTCTCTACCACCTGGAGCAGCATTTTGGCGGAGTGAACGGACAGCGGGGGGCGTGACTTGCCTTCATTCTTGTGACAGGTAAGTCACGCCCTCATGGAACATCAGCTGATAAAGACGGGCCACAAGACACCATCATGTGACACTCTGAAGAAGGCGAAAGACTTTCGTATTGTGACATCCTCAAGGCCTAAACACTCATCCGAGCAAATGTAAGGTAGATTTTGTTAACCTGCCCGGAGAAAAAAATCAACGAAAATGATTTGTATTTGTTTTAACCAGTTGGTGGCGCTACCACTGCGATCAAAAATAAGTTGGCAGCCGTCTTCAGGGCCTGAATATCCTCAAATGTGAAAAATTTCGAGAAGATGGATCATCTGAATCATTTTGCAGGAACTTTTGTTGCCACGGAGAATAATCAGACTCTGCGGCACCGTAATAGCCACGCCCTTCGAAGGAAAGTCACAAAAATAGGGATAGAGTAAGATCAATGTCTTGAGTCTTTTCTAGCCAATTTTCAATCAGATTCGTTAAAAGGGCACCGTGCAGTACGTCAAAATGTAAAAAATGATATTGATTGGCGCAAGGTGTATAACTGAATATAAACATATAGATGTCTTCAGGTACAGACTCTTTATGTACATGTGAAGTTTTGGATTTTTAGCAGCATGTGCAGGAGAGTTATTAAGCATTTTGTCCATTGCGGCGAAGGAAATCTTAAGTGAAAACTTTGATGCCCCGCCCCCGTCATATAGTATTTCGGAAACAAAAAATTTTAGCCCCAGTGTTTGTGCCAGGTCTTCAGATGCTACAGACAGAATTTTAAGGCAATCAGATGAAGCCTTTAGGGTCAGGGTGCAAAAGAATGACCCCTGTAAACATGCAAAAAAGGGCAAAAGTCGGACTTTCAAAAATTCATAACTCACTTCCTGTTCATATTAGACGTTAAAATATCAAATTTTTCGCCATGCCCGATGAGACTGCCAAGTTTGGTGAGTTTTTGTGCATGTTTCGGGGGTCAAAAATGCGATCGAACAATCGGAAAAATAATAATAATAATAATTTCTACAAAAACAATAGGGACTTCGCAGCGGTCGCTGCTCAGGCCCTAATAATAATAATAATAATAATAATAAAAGTAATAATATTTTCTACAAAAACAATAGGGACCTCGCCGCGGTCGCTGCTCGGGCCCCAATAATAATTTCTACACAAAGTCCATTGTGGTGACCCGCCCCCTTTTAAGTAAATTCAAAATGGCCGACTTCCTGTAAAACCTAGCTCATTGCTCCAAGAGACTTTTTTGTAGGTCTTGGTCTTATACATACAGTGAACCCTCGCTACTTCGCGGTTCACCTTTCGCGGGTTCAGTGCTTCGCGGGTCTAAAAAATATTCGGGGGCATTGTAGTTTCGCCGAGCGGCACGACGGGGCGCTGGAGCGGTTAGACGGCCGGCGTGCGCCGAAGAAGAGCGTGGGCGAAGAGGAGAGTGGACGAAGAAGAGCACGTTCCCCCGGACACGATCGGTGGCGACGTTTCGCGCGGTTCGGACCGTACCAGAGCTCCGGCCAGCGTGCGTGGCAGTTAAGTCGTAGAGGAGCACCTTCCCCGGGCACGGGCGGTGCCAAGCGGCCCTAAGTTTAACCGAATGGAAGCTCCGGAGGAGGAGGGCATGCTCGCGTCACACTAAGCCGAAGAGGAGCACCTTCCCCGGGCACGGGCGGTTCCAAGCGGCCCCTAAGTTTAACCGAATGGAAGCTCCGGAGGAGGAGGGCATGCTCGCGTCACAGTAAGCCGAAGAGGAGCACCTTCCCCGGGCACGGGCGGTGCCAAGCGGCCCCTAAGTTTAACCGAATGGAAGCTCCGGGGGAGGAGGACGGGCGTGTGTCACAGTTAAGCCAAATTGGAGCACCTCTTCTGCCCGGGCACGAGCGGAGCGCGAGGCTGTCAGTTATGAATGAATAAATGAATAAATAAATAAAGAATGCCACCTTTCATTTCACAGGGCACACCGGACGGCGTACCAGCAGGTAAAAGTCGGAGTAATTAAATAAATACAAAAAGAATGGCTGGGGAATAAAAAAATAATACGTTTTAATAATAATTTGGTTTTTTTGTTATAACATGAATTTCACTCTCTCTCTCCCCGTATATATATATATATATATATATATATATATATATATATTTATTATATATATTGTATATTTTTTTTAAGCATTTTTGAAGGTGCGCCGCTACTTCGCGGATTTTCAGTTTTCGCGGATGGTCTCGGTCCCCATTAACGGCGATAACCGAGGGTTCACTGTACTCCATAAAATTTACAAAAAGCGAGGTGAAACACTCAACCAGAGCTGCTTTTTTTTAACATTTCTCGAGGGCCATGGCGAGCCATTTCAAAAAAGCTGCACAACTAACGTATAAAATATTGATAAATTTGCTCGGCCTGATGTGTGTGTAAAGTTTTACGAGTTGACGTTCATATTTAGAACCTCATAATCAGCTTTGTTTTATTGCCGAACAGTGCAATGCCACTCCCACAACTTTTCACGAAAAATCACGAATTTCGTATTGTGACATCCTCATGGCCGAAACAGTCATCCGAGCATATATGAGGGCGACCTTGTTGAGTTGCACGGAGAAAAACATCCAAGAAAATAACTTGTATTAGCTTTTACCAGTTGGTGGCGCTACTACTACGATGTAAAATAAGTTGGTAGATGTCTTCAGGGCTGAAGTATCCTCAAATGTGTACAACTTCGAGAAGATAGGATCATCTGAGTCATGTTGCCGGAGCTTTTGTTGCCACAGAGTACAATCGGACTTTTCAGCACCTTAATAGCCACGCCTTTTGCCAAAACGTCACAAAATTCGGCAGAGAGTAAGATCATTGTCTTGAGTCTTTTCTGACTAATTTTCAGTCGGATTCGTCAAAAGGGCACCGTGCAGTACGTGAAAATTAAAATAAAAACAAATTTTTGATTCCACTTGGCGGCACTGTGTGTATAACAAAATAATAACATTAAGATGTCTTCAGGTCGGGACGTTTTATTTACAGGTGAAGGTTTGGATTTTTAGGAGCATGTGCAGGGGAGTTATTAAGCATTCATTTATTTGTATTAGGTTCATTTTGTCTTCTTATTATTGATATTTGACTGATTCATTAAAAGCAGACAATTATGTTTTAGGTTAATATTTTACCTGACATGTTTCGGCGAGTCTTTCGCCTTCTTCAGAGTGTCGCATGATGGTGTCTTGAGACCCGTCTTTATCAGCTGATGTTCCATGAGGGTGTGACTTACCTGTCAAAAAAATGAAAAATCAGAGCAGTCAAAGAACAAGCACAACATGAACATTACAAATCAGCAATCACTGACCACTGCAAAAGGGAAAACCACATCATGGACCGGGAGAAGGGCAGGGTCATCCGCACCGAAGAGAACAAACAACAGCGCTGGATCAGAGAGGCCATTGAGATCTGCAAGCGAGGCATAAAAACCATGAACAGAGACAAGGGAGCCTTCATCCTCTCTACCACCTGGAGCAGCATTTTGGCGGAGTGAACGGACAGCGGGGGGCGTGACTTGCCTTCATTCTTGTGACAGGTAAGTCACGCCCTCATGGAACATCAGCTGATAAAGACGGGCCACAAGACACCATCATGTGACACTCTGAAGAAGGCGAAAGACTTTCGTATTGTGACATCCTCAAGGCCTAAACACTCATCCGAGCAAATGTAAGGTAGATTTTGTTAACCTGCCCGGAGAAAAAAATCAACGAAAATAATTTGTATTTGTTTTAACCAGTTGGTGGCGCTACCACTGCGATCAAAAATAAGTTGGCAGCCGTCTTCAGGGCCTGAATATCCTCAAATGTGAAAAATTTCGAGAAGATGGATCATCTGAATCATTTTGCAGGAACTTTTGTTGCCACGGAGAATAATCAGACTCTGCGGCACCGTAATAGCCACGCCCTTCGAAGGAAAGTCACAAAAATAGGGATAGAGTAAGATCAATGTCTTGAGTCTTTTCTAGCCAATTTTCAATCAGATTCGTTAAAAGGGCACCGTGCAGTACGTCAAAATGTAAAAAATGATATTGATTGGCGCAAGGTGTATAAATGAATATAAATATATAGAAGTCTTCAGGTACAGACTCTTTATGAACATGTGAAGTTTTGGATTTTTAGCAGCATGTGCAGGAGAGTTATTAAGCATTTTGTCCATTGCGGCGAAGGAAATCTTAAGTGAAAACTTTGATGCCTCGCCCCCGTCATATAGTATTTCGGAAACAAAAAATTTTAGCCCCAGTGTTTGTGCCAGGTCTTCAGATGCTACAGACAGAATTTTAAGGCAATCAGATGAAGCCTTTAGGATCAGGGTGCAAAAGAATGACCCCTGTAAACATGCAAAAAAGGGCAAAAGTCGGACTTTCAAAAATTCATAACTCACTTCCTGTTCATATTAGACATTAAAATATCAAATTTTTCGCCATGCCCGATGAGACTGCCAAGTTTGGTGAGTTTTTGTGCATGTTTCGGGGGTCAAAAATGCGATCGAACAATCGGAAAAATAATAATAATAATAATTTCTACAAAAACAATAGGGACTTCGCAGCGGTCGCTGCTCAGACCCTAATAATAATAATAATAATAATAATAAAAGTAATAATATCTTCTACAAAAACAATAGGGACCTCGCCGCGGTCGCTGCTCGGGCCCCAATAATAATTTCTACACAAAGTCCATTGTGGTGACCCGCCCCCTTTTCAGTAAATTCAAAATGGCCGACTTCCTGTAAAACCTAGCTCATTGCTCCAAGAGACTTTTTTGTAGGTCTTGGTCTTATACATACAGTGAACCCTCGCTACTTCGCGGTTCACCTTTCGCGGGTTCAGTGCTTCGCGGGTCTAAAAAATATTCGGGGGCATTGTAGTTTCGCCGAGCGGCACGACGGGGCGCTGGAGCGGTTAGACGGCCGGCGTGCGCCGAAGAAGAGCGTGGGCGAAGAGGAGAGTGGACGAAGAAGAGCACGTTCCCCCGGACACGATCGGTGGCGACGTTTCGCGCGGTTCGGACCGTACCAGAGCTCCGGCCAGCGTGCGTGGCAGTTAAGCCGTAGAGGAGCACCTTCCCCGGGCACGGGCGGTGCCAAGCGGCCCCTAAGTTTAACCGAATGGAAGCTCCGGAGGAGGAGGGCATGCTCGCGTCACAGTAAGCCGAAGAGGAGCACCTTCCCCGGGCACGGGCGGTTCCAAGCGGCCCCTAAGTTTAACCGAATGGAAGCTCCGGAGGAGGAGGGCATGCTCGCGTCACAGTAAGCCGAAGAGGAGCACCTTCCCCGGGCACGGGCGGTGCCAAGCGGCCCCTAAGTTTAACCGAATGGAAGCTCCGGGGGAGGAGGACGGGCGTGTGTCACAGTTAAGCCAAATTGGAGCACCTCTTCTGCCCGGGCACGAGCGGAGCGCGAGGCTGTCAGTTATGAATGAATAAATGAATAAATAAATAAAGAATGCCACCTTTCATTTCACAGGGCACACCGGACGGCGTACCAGCAGGTAAAAGTCGGAGTAATTAAATAAATACAAAAAGAATGGCTGGGGAATAAAAAAATAATACGTTTTAATAATAATTTGTTTTTTTTGTTATAACATGAATTTCACTCTTTCTCTCCCCGTATATATATATATATATATATATATATATATTTATATATTTATTATATATATTGTATATTTTTTTTAAGCATTTTTGAAGGTGCGCCGCTACTTCGCGGATTTTCAGTTTTCGCGGATGGTCTCGGTCCCCATTAACCGCGATAACAGAGAGTTCACTGTACTCCATAAAATTTACAAAAAGCGAGGTGAAACATTCAACCAGAGCTGCTTTTTTTTAACATTTCTCGAGGGCCATGGCGAGCCATTTCAAAAAAGCTGCACAACTAACGTATAAAATATTGATAAATTTGCTCGGCCTGATGTGTGTGTAAAGTTTTACGAGTTGTCGTTCATATTTAGAACCTCATAATCAGCTTTGTTTTATTGCCGAACAGTGCAATGCCACTCCCACAACTTTTCACGAAAAATCACGAATTTCGTATTGTGACATCCTCATGGCCGAAACAGTCATCCGAGCATATATGAGGGCGACCTTGTTGAGTTGCACGGAGAAAAACATCCAAGAAAATAACTTGTATTAGCTTTTACCAGTTGGTGGCGCTACTACTACGATGTAAAATAAGTTGGTAGATGTCTTCAGGGCTGAGGTATCCTCAAATGTGTACAACTTCGAGAAGATAGGATCATCTGAGTCATGTTGCCGGAGCTTTTGTTGCCACAGAGTACAATCGGACTTTTCAGCACCTTAATAGCCACGCCTTTTGCCAAAACGTCACAAAATTCGGCAGAGAGTAAGATCATTGTCTTGAGTCTTTTCTGACTAATTTTCAGTCGGATTCGTCAAAAGGGCACCGTGCAGTACGTGAAAATTAAAATAAAAACAAATTTTTGATTCCACTTGGCGGCACTGTGTGTATAACAAAATAATAACATTAAGATGTCTTCAGGTCGGGACGTTTTATTTACAGGTGAAGGTTTGGATTTTTAGGAGCATGTGCAGGGGAGTTATTAAGCATTCGTTTATTTGTATTAGGTTCATTTTGTCTTCTTATTATTGATATTTGACTGATTCATTAAAAGCAGACAATTATGTTTTAGGTAAATTTTTTACCTGTCATGTTTCGGCGAGTCTTTCGCCTTCTTCAGAGTGTCGCATGATGGTGTCTTGAGACCCGTCTTTATCAGCTGATGTTCCATGAGGGTGTGACTTACCTGTCAAAAAAATGAAAAATCAGAGCAGTCAAAGAACAAGCACAACATGAACATTACAAATCAGCAATCACTGACCACTGCAAAAGGGAAAACCACATCATGGACCGGGAGAAGGGCAGGGTCATCCGCACCGAAGAGAACAAACAACAGCGCTGGATCAGAGAGGCCATTGAGATCTGCAAGCGAGGCATAAAAACCATGAACAGAGACAAGGGAGCCTTCATCCTCTCTACCACCTGGAGCAGCATTTTGGCGGAGTGAACGGACAGCGGGGGGCGTGACTTGCCTTCATTCTTGTGACAGGTAAGTCACGCCCTCATGGAACATCAGCTGATAAAGACGGGCCACAAGACACCATCATGTGACACTCTGAAGAAGGCGAAAGACTTTCGTATTGTGACATCCTCAAGGCCTAAACACTCATCCGAGCAAATGTAAGGTAGATTTTGTTAACCTGCCCGGAGAAAAAAATCAACGAAAATAATTTGTATTTGTTTTAACCAGTTGGTGGCGCTACCACTGCGATCAAAAATAAGTTGGCAGCCGTCTTCAGGGCCTGAATATCCTCAAATGTGAAAAATTTCGAGAAGATGGATCATCTGAATCATTTTGCAGGAACTTTTGTTGCCACGGAGAATAATCAGACTCTGCGGCACCGTAATAGCCACGCCCTTCGAAGGAAAGTCACAAAAATAGGGATAGAGTAAGATCAATGTCTTGAGTCTTTTCTAGCCAATTTTCAATCAGATTCGTTAAAAGGGCACCGTGCAGTACGTCAAAATGTAAAAAATGATATTGATTGGCGCAAGGTGTATAACTGAATATAAACATATAGATGTCTTCAGGTACAGACTCTTTATGTACATGTGAAGTTTTGGATTTTTAGCAGCATGTGCAGGAGAGTTATTAAGCATTTTGTCCATTGCGGCGAAGGATATCTTAAGTGAAAACTTTGATGCCCCGCCCCCGTCATATAGTATTTTGGAAACAAAAAATTTTAGCCCCAGTGTTTGTGCCAGGTCTTCAGATGCTACAGACAGAATTTTAAGGCAATCAGATGAAGCCTTTAGGATCAGGGTGCAAAAGAATGACCCCTGTAAACATGCAAAAAAGGGCAAAAGTCGGACTTTCAAAAATTCATAACTCACTTCCTGTTCATATTAGACGTTAAAATATCAAATTTTTCGCCATGCCCGATGAGACTGCCAAGTTTGGTGAGTTTTTGTGCATGTTTCGGGGGTCAAAAATGCGATCGAACAATCGGAAAAATAATAATAATAATAATTTCTACAAAAACAATAGGGACTTCGCAGCGGTCGCTGCTCAGGCCCTAATAATAATAATAATAATAATAATAAAAGTAATAATATCTTCTACAAAAACAATAGGGACCTCGCCGCGGTCGCTGCTCGGGCCCCAATAATAATTTCTACACAAAGTCCATTGTGGTGACCCGCCCCCTTTTAAGTAAATTCAAAATGGCCGACTTCCTGTAAAACCTAGCTCATTGCTCCAAGAGACTTTTTTGTAGGTCTTGGTCTTATACATACAGTGAACCCTCGCTACTTCGCGGTTCACCTTTCGCGGGTTCAGTGCTTCGCGGGTCTAAAAAATATTCGGGGGCATTGTAGTTTCGCCGAGCGGCACGACGGGGCGCTGGAGCGGTTAGACGGCCGGCGTGCGCCGAAGAAGAGCGTGGGCGAAGAGGAGAGTGGACGAAGAAGAGCACGTTCCCCCGGACACGATCGGTGGCGACGTTTCGCGCGGTTCGGACCGTACCAGAGCTCCGGCCAGCGTGCGTGGCAGTTAAGCCGTAGAGGAGCACCTTCCCCGGGCACGGGCGGTGCCAAGCGGCCCCTACGTTTAACCGAATGGAAGCTCCGGAGGAGGAGGGCATGCTCGCGTCACAGTAAGCCGAAGAGGAGCACCTTCCCCGGGCACGGGCGGTTCCAAGCGGCCCCTAAGTTTAACCGAATGGAAGCTCCGGAGGAGGAGGGCATGCTCGCGTCACAGTAAGCCGAAGAGGAGCACCTTCCCCGGGCACGGGCGGTGCCAAGCGGCCCCTAAGTTTAACCGAATGGAAGCTCCGGGGGAGGAGGACGGGCGTGTGTCACAGTTAAGCCAAATTGGAGCACCTCTTCTGCCCGGGCACGAGCGGAGCGCGAGGCTGTCAGTTATGAATGAATAAATGAATAAATAAATAAAGAATGCCACCTTTCATTTCACAGGGCACACCGGACGGCGTACCAGCAGGTAAAAGTCGGAGTAATTAAATAAATACAAAAAGAATGGCTGGGGAATAAAAAAACAATACGTTTTAATAATAATTTGGTTTTTTTGTTATAACATGAATTTCACTCTCTCTCTCCCCGTATATATATATATATATATATATATATATATATATATATATATATATTTATATATTTATTATATATATTGTATATTTTTTTTAAGCATTTTTGAATGTGCGCCGCTACTTCGCGGATTTTCAGTTTTCGCGGATGGTCTCGGTCCCCATTAACCGCGATAACCGAGGGTTCACTGTACTCCATAAAATTTACAAAAAGCGAGGTGAAACACTCAACCAGAGCTGCTTTTTTTTAACATTTCTCGAGGGCCATGGCGAGCCATTTCAAAAAAGCTGCACAACTAACGTATAAAATATTGATAAATTTGCTCGGCCTGATGTGTGTGTAAAGTTTTACGAGTTGTCGTTCATATTTAGAACCTCATAATCAGCTTTGTTTTATTGCCGAACAGTGCAATGCCACTCCCACAACTTTTCACGAAAAATCAGGAATTTCGTATTGTGACATCCTCATGGCCGAAACAGTCATCCGAGCATATATGAGGGCGACCTTGTTGAGTTGCACGGAGAAAAACATCCAAGAAAATAACTTGTATTAGCTTTTACCAGTTGGTGGCGCTACTACTACGATGTAAAATAAGTTGGTAGATGTCTTCAGGGCTGAAGTATCCTCAAATGTGTACAACTTCGAGAAGATAGGATCATCTGAGTCATGTTGCCGGAGCTTTTGTTGCCACAGAGTACAATCGGACTTTTCAGCACCTTAATAGCCACGCCTTTTGCCAAAACGTCACAAAATTCGGCAGAGAGTAAGATCATTGTCTTGAGTCTTTTCTGACTAATTTTCAGTCGGATTCGTCAAAAGGGCACCGTGCAGTACGTGAAAATTAAAATAAAAACAAATTTTTGATTCCACTTGGCGGCACTGTGTGTATAACAAAATAATAACATTAAGATGTCTTCAGGTCGGGACGTTTTATTTACAGGTGAAGGTTTGGATTTTTAGGAGCATGTGCAGGGGAGTTATTAAGCATTCATTTATTTGTATTAGGTTCATTTTGTCTTCTTATTATTGATATTTGACTGATTCATTAAAAGCAGACAATTATGTTTTAGGTTAATTTTTTACCTGACATGTTTCGGCGAGTCTTTCGCCTTCTTCAGAGTGTCGCATGATGGTGTCTTGAGACCCGTCTTTATCAGCTGATGTTCCATGAGGGTGTGACTTACCTGTCAAAAAAATGAAAAATCAGAGCAGTAAAAGAACAAGCACAACATGAACATTACAAATCAGCAATCACTGACCACTGCAAAAGGGAAAACCACATCATGGACCGGGAGAAGGGCAGGGTCATCCGCACCGAAGAGAACAAACAACAGCGCTGGATCAGAGAGGCCATTGAGATCTGCAAGCGAGGCATAAAAACCATGAACAGAGACAAGGGAGCCTTCATCCTCTCTACCACCTGGAGGAGCATTTTGGCGGAGTGAACGGACAGCGGGGGGCGTGACTTGCCTTCATTCTTGTGACAGGTAAGTCACGCCCTCATGGAACATCAGCTGATAAAGACGGGCCACAAGACACCATCATGTGACACTCTGAAGAAGGCGAAAGACTTACGTAGTATTGTGACATCCTCAAGGCCTAAACACTCATCCGAGCAAATGTAAGGTAGATTTTGTTAACCTGCCCGGAGAAAAAAATCAACGAAAATAATTTGTATTTGTTTTAACCAGTTGGTGGCGCGACCACTGCGATCAAAAATAAGTTGGCAGCCGTCTTCAGGGCCTGAATATCCTCAAATGTGAAAAATTTCGAGAAGATGGATCATCTGAATCATTTTGCAGGAACTTTTGTTGCCACGGAGAATAATCAGACTCTGCGGCACCGTAATAGCCACGCCCTTCGAAGGAAAGTCACAAAAATAGGGATAGAGTAAGATCAATGTCTTGAGTCTTTTCTAGCCAATTTTCAATCAGATTCGTTAAAAGGGCACCGTGCAGTACGTCAAAATGTAAAAAATGATATTGATTGGCGCAAGGTGTATAACTGAATATAAACATATAGATGTCTTCAGGTACAGACTCTTTATGTACATGTGAAGTTTTGGATTTTTAGCAGCATGTGCAGGAGAGTTATTAAGCATTTTGTCCATTGCGGCGAAGGAAATCTTAAGTGAAAACTTTGATGCCCCGCCCCCGTCATATAGTATTTCGGAAACAAAAAATTTTAGCCCCAGTGTTTGTGCCAGGTCTTCAGATGCTACAGACAGAATTTTAAGGCAATCAGATGAAGCCTTTAGATCAGGGTGCAAAAGAATGACCCCTGTAAACATGCAAAAAAGGGCAAAAGTCAGACTTTCAAAAATTCATAACTCAATTCCTGTTCATATTAGACGTTAAAATATCAAATTTTTCGTCATGCCCGATGAGACTGCCAAGTTTGGTGAGTTTTTGTGCATGTTTCGGGGGTCAAAAATGCGATCGAACAATCGGAAAAATAATAATAATAATAATTTCTACAAAAACAATAGGGACTTCGCAGCGGTCGCTGCTCAGGCCCTAATAATAATAATAATAATAATAATAAAAGTAATAATATTTTCTACAAAAACAATAGGGACCTCGCCGCGGTCGCTGCTCGGGCCCCAATAATAATTTCTACACAAAGTCCATTGTGGTGACCCGCCCCCTTTTAAGTAAATTCAAAATGGCCGACTTCCTGTAAAACCTAGCTCATTGCTCCAAGAGACTTTTTTGTAGGTCTTGGTCTTATACATACAGTGAACCCTCGCTACTTCGCGGTTCACCTTTCGCGGGTTCAGTGCTTCGCGGGTCTAAAAAATATTCGGGGGCATTGTAGTTTCGCCGAGCGGCACGACGGGGCGCTGGAGCGGTTAGACGGCCGGCGTGCGCCGAAGAAGAGCGTGGGCGAAGAGGAGAGTGGACGAAGAAGAGCACGTTCTCCCGGACACGATCGGTGGCGACGTTTCGCGCGGTTCGGACCGTACCAGAGCTCCGGCCGGCGTGCGTGGCAGTTAAGCCGTAGAGGAGCACCTTCCCCGGGCACGGGCGGTGCCAAGCGGCCCCTAAGTTTAACCGAATGGAAGCTCCGGAGGAGGAGGGCATGCTCGCGTCACAGTAAGCCGAAGAGGAGCACCTTCCCCGGGCACGGGCGGTTCCAAGCGGCCCCTAAGTTTAACCGAATGGAAGCTCCGGAGGAGGAGGGCATGCTCGCGTCACAGTAAGCCGAAGAGGAGCACCTTCCCCGGGCACGGGCGGTTCCAAGCGGCCCCTAAGTTTAACTGAATGGAAGCTCCGGAGGAGGAGGGCATGCTCGCGTCACAGTAAGCCGAAGAGGAGCACCTTCCCCGGGCACGGGCGGTGCCAAGCGGCCCCTAAGTTTAACCGAATGGAAGTTCCGGGGGAGGAGGGCGGGCGTGTGTCACAGTTAAGCCGAATTGGAGCACCTCTTCCGCCCGGGCACGAGCGGAGCGCGAGGCTGTCAGTTATGAATGAATAAATGAATAAATAAATAAAGAATGCCACCTTTCATTTCACAGGGCACACCGGACGGCGTACCAGCAGGTAAAAGTCGGAGTAATTAAATAAATACAAAAAGAATGGCTGGGGAATAAAAAAATAATACGTTTTAATAATAATTTGGTTTTTTTGTTATAAAATGAATTTCACTCTCTCTCTCCCCGTATATATATATATATATATATATATATATATATATATATATATATATATATATATATATATATATTGTATATTTTTTTTAAGCATTTTTGAAGGTGCGCCGCTACTTCGCGGATTTTCAGTTTTCGCGGGTGGTCTCGGTCCCCATTAACCGCGATAACCGAGGGTTCACTGTACTCCATAAAATTTACAAAAAGCGAGGTGAAACACTCAATCAGGGCTGCTTTTTTGAACATTTCTCGAGGGCCATGGCGAGCCATTTCAAAAAAGCTGCACAACTAACGTATAAAATATTGATAAATTTGCTCGGCCTGATGTGTGTGTAAAGTTTCACGAGTTGTCGTTCATATTTAGAACCTCATAATCAGCGTTGTTTTATTGCCGAACAGTGCAATGCCACTCCCACAACTTTTCACGAAAAAGGACTAATTTCGTATTGTGACATCCTCATGGCCGAAACAGTCATCCGAGCATATATGAGGGCGACCTTGTTGAGTTGCACGGAGAAAAACATCCAAGAAAATAACTTGTATTAGCTTTTACCAGTTGGTGGCGCTACTACTACGATGAAAAATAAGTCGGTAGATGTCTTCAGGGCTGAAGTATCCTCAAATGTGTACAACTTCGAGAAGATAGGATCATCTGAGTCATGTTGCCGGAGCTTTTGTTGCCACAGAGTACAATCGGACTTTTCAGCACCTTAATAGCCACGCCTTTTGCCAAAACGTCACAAAATTCGGCAGAGAGTAAGATCATTGTCTTGAGTCTTTTCTGACTAATTTTCAGTCGGATTCGTCAAAAGGGCACCGTGCAGTACGTGAAAATTAAAATAAAAACAAATTTTTGATTCCACTTGGCGGCGCTGTGTGTATAACAAAATAATAACATTAAGATGTCTTCAGGTCGGGACGTTTTATTTACAGGTGAAGGTTTGGATTTTTAGGAGCATGTGCAGGGGAGTTATTAAGCATTCATTTATTTGTATTAGGTTCATTTTGTCTTCTTATTATTGATATTTGACTGATTCATTAAAAGCAGACAATTATGTTTTAGGTTAATTTTTTACCTGACATGTTTCGGCGAGTCTTTTGCCTTCTTCAGAGTGTCGCATGATGGTGTCTTGAGCTGATGTTCCATGAGGGTGTGACTTACCTGTCAAAAAAATGAAAAAATCAGAGCAGTAAAAGAACAAGCACAACATGAACATTACAAATCAGCAATCACTGACCACTGCAAAAGGGAAAACCACATCATGGACCGGGAGAAGGGCAGGGTCATCCGCACAGAAGAGAACAAACAACAGCGCTGGATCAGAGAGGCCATTGAGATCTGCAAGCGAGGCATAAAAACCATGAACAGAGACAAGGGAGCCTTCATCCTCTCTACCACCTGGAGCAGCATCTTGGCGGAGTGAACGGACAGCGGGGGGCGTGACTTGCCTTCATTCTTGTGACAGGTAAGTCACGCCCTCATGGAACATCAGCTGATAAAGACGGGTCACAAGACAGCATCATGTGACACTCTGAAGAAGGCGAAAGACTTTCGTATTGTGACATGCTCAAGGCCTAAACACTCATCCGAGCAAATATAAGGTAGATTATGTTCACCTGCCCGGAGAAAAACATCAACGAAAATAATTTGTATTTGTTTTAACCAGTTGGTGGCACTATCACTGCGATCAAAAATAAGTTGGCAGCCGTCTTCAGGGCCTGAATATCCTCAAATGTGAAAGATTTCCAGAAGATGGATCATCTGAATCATTTTGCAGGAACTTTTGTTGCCACGGAGAATAATCAGACTCTGCGGCACCGTAATAGCCACGCCCTTTGAAGGAAAGTCGTAAAAATAGGGATAGAGTAAGATCAATGTCTTGAGTCTTTTCTAGCCAATTTTCAATCAGATTCGTTAAAAGGGCACCGTGCAGTACGTCAAAATGTAAAAAATGATATTGATTGGCGCAAGGTGTATAACTGAATATAAACATATAGATGTCTTCAGGTACAGACTCTTTATGTACATGTGAAGTTTTGGATTTTTAGCAGCATGTGCAGGAGAGTTATTAAGCATTTTGTCCATTGCGGCGAAGGAAATCTTAAGTGAAAACTTTGATGCCTCGCCCCCGTCATATAGTATTTCGGAAACAAAAAATTTTAGCCCCAGTGTTTGTCCCAGGTCTTCAGATGCTACAGACAGAATTTTAAGGCAATCAGATGAAGCCTTTAGGATCAGGGTGCAAAAGAATGACCCCTGTAAACATGCAAAAAAGGGCAAAAGTCGGACTTTCAAAAATTCATAACTCACTTCCTGTTCATATTAGACGTTAAAATATCAAATTTTTCGCCATGCCCGATGAGACTGCCAAGTTTGGTGAGTTTTTGTGCATGTTTCGGGGGTCAAAAATGCGATCGAACAATCGGAAAAATAATAATAATAATAATTTCTACAAAAACAATAGGGACTTCGCAGCGGTCGCTGCTCAGGCCCTAATAATAATAATAATAATAATAATAAAAGTAATAATATTTTCTACAAAAACAATAGGGACCTCGCCGCGGTCGCTGCTCGGGCCCCAATAATAATTTCTACACAAAGTCCATTGTGGTGACCCGCCCCCTTTTAAGTAAATTCAAAATGGCCGACTTCCTGTAAAACCTAGCTCATTGCTCCAAGAGACTTTTTTGTAGGTCTTGGTCTTATACATACAGTGAACCCTCGCTACTTCGCGGTTCACCTTTCGCGGGTTCAGTGCTTCGCGGGTCTAAAAAATATTCGGGGGCATTGTAGTTTCGCCGAGCGGCACGACGGGGCGCTGGAGCAGTTAGACGGCCGGCGTGCGCCGAAGAAGAGCGTGGGCGAAGAAGAGCACGTTCCCCCGGACACGATCGGTGGCGACGTTTCGCGCGGTTTGAACCGTACCAGAGCTCCGGCCGGCGTGCGTGGCAGTTAAGCCGTAGAGGAACACCTTCCCCGGGCACGGGCGGTGCCAAGCGGCCCCTAAGTTTAACCGAATGGAAGCTCCGGAGGAGGAGGGCATGCTCGCGTCACAGTAAGCCGAAGAGGAGCACCTTCCACGGGCACGGGCGGTTCCAAGCGGCCCCTAAGTTTAACCGAATGGAAGCTCCGGAGGAGGAGGGGATGCTCGCGTCACAGTAAGCCGAAGAGGAGCACCTTCCCCGGGCACGGGCGGTTTCAAGCGGCCCCTAAGTTTAACCGAATGGAAGCTCCGGAGGAGGAGGGCATGCTCGCGTCACAGTAAGCCGAAGAGGAGCACCTTCCCCGGGCATGGGCGGTGCCAAGCGGCCCCTAAGTTTAACCGAATGGAAGTTCCGGGGGAGGAGGGCGGGCGTGTGTCACAGTTAAGCCGAATTGGAGCACCTCTTCCGCCCGGGCACGAGCGGAGCGCGAGGCTGTCAGTTATGAATGAATAAATGAATAAATAAATAAAGAATGCCACCTTTCATTTCACAGGGCACACCGGACGGCGTACCATTAGGTAAAAGTCGGAGTAATTAAATAAATACAAAAAGAATGGCTGGGGAATTAAAAAATAATATGTTTTAATAATAATTTGTTTTTTTTTGTTGTAACATGAATTTCACTCTCTCTCTCCCCGTATATATATATATATATATATATATATTTATAAATTTGCTCGGCCTGATGTGTGTGTAAAGTTTCACGAGTTGTCGTTCATATTTACAACCTCATAATCAGCGTTGTTTTATTGCCGAACAGTGCAATGCCACTCCCACAACCTTTCACGAAAAAGGACGAATTTCGTATTGTGACATCCTCATGGCCGAAACAGTAATCCGAGCATATATGAGGGCGACCTTGTTGAGTTGCACGGAGAAAAACATCCAAGAAAATAACTTGTATTAGCTTTTACCAGTTGGTGGCGCTACTACTACGATGAAAAATAAGTTGGTAGAAGTCTTCAGGGCTGAAGTATCCTCAAATGTGTACAACTTCGAGAAGATAGGATCATCTGAGTCATGTTGCCGGAGCTTTTGTTGTCACAAAGTACAATCTGACTTTTCAGCACCGTAATAGCCACGCCTTTTGCCAAAACGTCACAAAATTCGGCAGAGAGTAAGATCATTGTCTTGAGTCTTTTCTGACTAATTTTCAGTCGGATTCGTCAGAAGGGCACCGTGCAGTACGTGAAAATTAAAATAAAAACAAATTTTTGATTCCACTTGGCGGCGCTGTGTGTAAAACAAAATAATAACATTAAGATGTCTTCAGGTCGGGACGTTTTATTTACAGGTGAAGGTTTGGATTTTTAGGAGCGTGTGCAGGGGAGTTATTAAGCATTCATTTATTTGTATTAGGTTCATTTTGTCTTCTTATTATTGATATTTGACTGATTCATTAAAAGCAGACATTTATGTTTTAGGTTAATTTTTTACCTGACATGTTTCGGCGAGTCTTTCGCCTTCTTCAGAGTGTCGCATGATGGTGTCTTGAGACCAGTCTTTATCAGCTGATGTTCCATGAGGGTGTGACTTACCTGTCAAAAAAATTAAAAAATCAGAGCAGTAAAAGAACAAGCACAACATGAACATTACAAATCAGCAATCACTGACCACTGCAAAAGGGAAAACCACATCATGGACCGGGAGAAGGGCAGGGTCATCCGCACAGAAGAGAACAAACTACAGCGCTGGATCAGAGAGGCCATTGAGATCTGCAAGCGAGGCATAAAAACCATGAACAGAGACAAGGGAGCCTTCATCCTCTCTACCACCTGGAGCAGCGTCTTGGCGGAGTGAATGGACAGCGGGGGGCGTGACTTGCCTTCATTCTTGTGACAGGTAAGGCACGCCTTCATGGAACATCAGCTGATAAAGACAGGTCACAAGACACCATCACAGGGTTCGAAGTTAACTTTAAAAACTGCTTGCCCATAGGGCAAGTGCCACTAAAATTTGCCTTGCCCGAGTGGCCAAATTACTTGCCCAACTTGGGCAAGTGACAATTTTTTTTCTCTTGCCCTGAGTGACTTTTTGTATGACAAAGTGTCTAATTACAAATTGCATGAATTTTTTGTTCGGACAGTTCCCGCCTAGAAAGAATTAAAAATACGTTACAATCATAAGGGTTGCTTATAGAAAAATGTATCATGTATTAACACATTAATTAGGTGTCTGCTGACCCAGGATTATGTTATTGTTATGTTATGTTATATATGAAAGAGAATGTGGAATGACACTGAACGATGGAAGGTGGAAGGATGTGGAAAGATTGTGAATGACATTGAATGATTTGGAATGACACTGAAAGATTTTGAATAATACTGAATGACACTGAATGAAGTAAAACTTTCTGGGAACGGGCCAATTCAAGATAGCTGCCGCACTGTGGGGGAGGCTTTGGTACCAAATTTGGAAAGAGACCCAAACGGTTGGGTCCATTTTATATCAGTGTGGGGGTGAAACGTTGGTCTCGGCGGAGCTGTCTGAATATTGGAGAAGTTAGAAGACAAAGTAAAACAGAACAATTAAAATCACTCTTCAAATACATATTGTTTGGTGGGCAGAGCATGATTTACAGCTCACCATTTTATTGCATGCACCAAGCATGTTATACATTTTTCTGTCCATGGGATGGCGTAGTCAAGAAAAATGAAGCATCTCGAAGCCCATTCGTGTGTGAAGTATTTCCCTGCAGGGCTTGGCTGCTTTATGGGGCTTCATTTTGCCATCACTAGTTTTAGATAGTTTTAATTTTTGAAAGAGCATTTTTGTTTTAGTATTAAGGTAGGCCAGAAATGGAATGAAATGCAGAGATAGAAATGACACAGGAAAAATTTGGCTAGAAGGGCTATAATTTTCATTAAAGCAGAGAAGAAAATAGAAACTACAAAAAACATTGATGTGTACTTGTCCACTTTAAGGTAGAACTGGTTGAAGTGAAATGAGTCACAAGATTGGAAAAATAGGAAATAAAATAGAATTAACATGTTCATTTTTGTGATAAGAAATTTGTGATTAGGTGAAAAGGGGAAAAAAAAGAGAATTACAGGCTTTTCAAATAAAACAACCTAATTTAAATTGGCCAACTTGTAAAATGGAAAAGAAAATTCTAAATTATGCACAGAAAGCATGAACGTGTTGGGCAGAAGGAAGGAAAAAGAAAAGAAAGAAAGGAGGAAGCAGTAAGTCTTGTTACAAAACATTAACTTTTCAGGACGAGTTGTGGTAGCAATGGAGGATCACGTGACGTAAAAAGTCAAACATAAAAGTGTGTGTAGAAGGAGTTCTACATCAACATGCGTTTTACTCATTAGGCCGTGATACACTGACAAAATTGGACTTCAATAGAATTAATAAGCACGGGCGAATTCAAACAAACGTCAAAACTTTAAAGGGGCGCATTGTCAGTGATAAGAAAGAGAAAAGATATTGCCAGACCACTTTTCTGTAAAAACTTTCCTTGGGACGCCTCGGTGACCCCCATTAAATCCCTGACCCTTCATAGATAAAGTTGAGGCCCAGTGCCTCTCAGGGCTGTAATTTATGTGGCAGAGAAAGGTCCAACAAGCCTTGGTAATCTTTAAAACAGTATCGTCATGGCCATGGAATGGGTTGTGTATGTTGGAACTTGTGAAGATACACTCCAAGATTGTATCGACAAAGCATCTTAACGCACTACCAAATTATTATAAGCCATTTGAGCAAAACAGTGACTGCAAAAAATGACTTCATTAGCCTGGGTTACTGCAGGAACCAGGGCAAAATGAATTCATTTGCATATTTAGTCACAACAATTTGGATTTCGTGGCAGAGAACCACTTAGAGTGTGATTAAGAGCTTTCACTGCTGCTTTAAGGAATCAAAAAATTACATTCTTTTCCCACCACATTCACATTGCACGCCGGCCTAATTGTCACAGGGACACATTATACTGATAAGTTGCGGTGCATTTCAGCCCAGCGTCATTTTTTCCCCGCATCATCTAGGAGGCGCCACACGACTGTGGAGCCGTCCAAATTATCACCAAACCGCGACTTGACCTTCCTCCCGACTGGAGGAACTCAGACTTGTAACACAGACCAGGTGCGCATTCCAGACTGATAAGAAGTAAAAGTGTTTGAGAACCAAGGTCGCAGCCTGAAATCAAACTGACTTTTATGCGATGGGAGTACTAACATTGTGATACCAACGGATAAGAGATTGTTAGGATAAGCAGGAAGAGCGTAGGCGGGTGTGAGCTAATTAAAATTTGGGGTTTCCCATCTTGTATGAGTTGTATGGTTACAATGTGGACTGACAGTCAAGATAAATGTTCATGCGTTCTGTCGACATTGGGCTTTAAAAACCACAACAGGAAAAGAAAAGTTGTGCATAAAGCACGTCTAAAATAGTTATTTGTGAACGCAAAATTCACTTAACAGAAAATGACACAATTACAATTGGAAACTGCCTCGCCTTTATATCGACACAGCGCAGCTAAAAGGGAAAATGAACACACCCCCACACGCACACACACGCAGAAAATCAACTTGACAATTTGATCCCACGCCAGGGAAAAAGGTACCAGTAATTGAACGCACAAATTGGGAGAACAAAGGTGCAAACATTGCTGAGGACAGGATCAGCAAATTGGCAGATGGCAAATCCTGGCTGCCTAATTCATTGATTGGAAAAGTAATAAGAGTGACACACGAGCATAACCATGAGTCAAGAGAGGGGTAGTATGATATGAAATTGTTCCCACATACAGACTTTTCAACAAAAAACTTTTTTTTAGACAGTGTTATTTGTTTGAGATGCAATATTGTTTGGTTGTAATTCATATGTTTTCAAAATGGATTAAGTTGTTTCCGACAACATATGTTGATGCTAAAACAGTTGGAAAAAGTGTTGTGTAATCAAATTGTCAGGTTCAATCACCTAAGCATTCACTGAACATAGGCTAAATGAATGGAAGGAAGACAAGAGTTGATCTTTTACTCGCGAGGAGAACGAACAGAGGTGTGCTCAGTTACATCTCCAAATTCGTTCTGGAGCACACTCCGCCGAGCCCTCTATTTTATTAGGGAAGTCCCTAACAATACAATGTATTTGCACTAAGAGATGAAGGGGGGAGCACCAGCAGGAACATGTAAACATCTCAGACACAAGAGGAAAGACAGACATCAATGGCAGTCATCCACTGATTGAAAAGGCAGATATGCCCTTTTAGTGCTCTGGTACTAAAGTCTCAGTCCTTTTGTTTCAGAGGTTCTCAGCACACCTCCTTTGATGTTGCAGACGTTGATCCAGTCTTCAGGCATCCGCTTCTCTGTGAAGTCTTCTCATCCATATGGTCAAACATGGGTCACGCTGTGGAACAATTCTTTTGCAATACTAATAGAGTAAAATATGGGATAAAATACATCTTCAACCTAACACAAATTATCCTGACATTTGGAATTTCAAGAAGTGATTTGAAGTGAAAATTATGCATTTTGTGAATGATGTTGTAACAAGTGGGACAGTTGTTGCAAAATTGACTCAAAGCGTCATTGTGCATACAGTCTGCAGGACTTGTGGAACGCACTAATGGGACTGTTAAGGGCAGACTTATCAAGAATATGAGGGAAAAAAAGGAGACAATGACCAGACTGTGTTTCAATCACAGCAATGAGGATAGTGCCAGCCGAAGTTAGGACACTATCCCCTATCGACTCTCAGGTTCATCAGAACCACCAGCGACTGGCACATCAGTCCCAGTCCACATGGGAAACATGTTTTGCCCAAAAAAAAAAAAAAAAAAAAAAAAAAAAAAAAGACGCAATTACTGGCCAGTGTGTTCTGATCCACAGAGAAATCACGTCCGTGTGGGAGACCAACTCTTCTTCAAGGTGCTGAAACGACTTCGTTGGGACAAGTGAATGCTGAGATGGCCCTCGCCAGATGATTGCAGTGACCCCGACGGCAGCAAAGGTCGCGGGGCGTGGCAGCTGGATCCACCAGTTGCAGTACAAGCTTCTCCGGTTTCCAGCTAAAGGCCGAGCAACGCGAATCCCTCGAACAGGAGCCCACCTGAGTCACAATATCGGACCACACGCACATCGGAACCGCACAACCAGCCACAGATACGAATGTTGAAGCCACAGAACAAAAAGATTAGATATTGTTTGGAAATTAATGACGTACATAAAGAATTTTAGCCTTGATTGGAGAACATTACTGCATTTACATTTTTAATAAAATGAAACAATTATTGATGTTATGACCACTACGAAGAATTTGAAAGACAATATATCGGGATAATTATGGTTTTCATTTTTGTTATGTGTAGTCTGTTCATGTTGCATTATTCTTATGACAAAGATGATTATTAACTGCATGTTTGTTGCCCAAATGTACCATTACAACCTGATTGATGTTGAGAATGACGAATTCGAACTGGACAATGACAAACTCGAACTGGACACTGAAACCTAAATAACACATGGACCCTTTTGCCCCTGCCCCCACACATGCACACACATACACCACACACGAAGATCCGGGAGGTAAAGACGGCTGTCCCCTCCTACAACGAGGCAAGGGCCTCCATCAAGTCGCCGCAGAGACAAGCTCTGCGTGGAGACAAGCTCTGCGTGGAGACAGTTTTGTTATTTTTCACTAGGTATATTGAAGTTTTTTTATGTTTTATTCCCAAGTGACCAACATACCATGAGAATCTCGTTCCACGCCGGAAGGGAGGAGGGGAATTTTGTCCCTACTGAGGGTTTTCGCCCCTCCACGGATGACCACACTGTTGTATGATTTCATTATGATGATCTGTCTTAAAGCCGTAAGGACATGATTTAAACCCACAAACGGGGGAATGTGAGATGGGATGAGGATATGTAAATAGTTTGTGTATTTCTAATCATGTTTTTATACACTATTTGTATCAGTTATAATTGCGCACACACACACAGACACTCACATTATTGCTTTAGCACACACGCGCACAACTGGAACACACGCACACACTTTAGTTTCGAATTCCTGACTGACTACTGTGGTTGATTGCTTCCTGCCTGCCTGCTAGAATTTCAGACAGACCTCCATTGTCTGCTTAGGTTGCTGATAAAAGACCGAACGGGTGGTAGAGAGTGAGAGAGAGTGCGCGAGATTGAACTGGCAAGACGCCTGCTTCACCTCCTGACTTCCTCTCCCATTCGCGAATGGTCAAAAACAAAACTCTAACTGGTTTGGTCTGGATTTATGCCACCTTCAGTCTAAAAATGGCGTCAGGACGTTTTAAACCTGACAGTTGCCTTGAGATCTCCGAGCTCGAACTGCCCTATTCCCACCTTGATCACAAGCTCCCATGAACCACTTGGACAGGGTTGCCTGTGTCCTTCTCGTTGATGTCCTTTGTGGCTCCATTCCTTTTCAGTGCTCCTAAAACAAAAAAGACAAGAAGCCAACTTAGTAAAGCTATTTAATGATTGTGAAACCTTATGGGACATGCTGAAATAGGGCTGGGCGATATGACCTAAAATCAATATCGCGATAAATTGGGCAATTTTACCTCGATAACGATAAATGCACGATAAATTCCCCCTGAGGACCAAAATCAAAATAAATGCAGAAAATGCATATTAACTGCTTTTTTTTATTGACCAACTGGTACACATTACTTTCAATGAAAAATAGAAGTACAAAAATCATTTGAATAAACATTCAAAATAGCTTGCTTTGCATGACTTGAACAATGTCACAAAGAACAGGAAAAAAAAGGGTACCTCTCACAAAATCTTTTCCTGCAAATAGATTGTGCCGAGATGGTGTAATGCCATTTGCAAATGCTTAGATTTGTGTAAAGGTATCTTGTAAACAATATAAATAATGCCATGTGCAAAGGCACTAGTCGCCTGTAAACAAAATGCTAAATAAAATGAAAAAAAAAAAAATCAATGGAATGCCAGTGCCAAACAAACGCGTGTGCTTCATCAGTAAAATGTGCCGTCTCGAGTACTCCGGTGCGCAGTCGCCACTTCTCGTCTATGTACTGCACATTTCAGGCTCAAACAGGGATCCATGTTGCGACTCGACCACAAGTCGGATGTGGATGCAAAATGCTCGACATGTCTCCGCTCCCGTCCCGATGTTGTCCATATCGGGAAGTGCTGTTTGCGGCAAATATTTTCGTACCTCTTGTCGGCTACGTTCCTGAGGCGTTTAAATCCTGTGCGCTCCACTGTAACTTCAGGAGCTCTATCTTTAGCTATGTGCTAGGCTATCGCGTCCACCACTGAGACGTTCTCTCGTATGGTTTCGCCTCCGTTAGTGGGCTGTTGTCACTTGTCCAACCTTGCTTCTCACTTTGAACTTTTAGCACAAGCTCCAAGTCAACAGCATGGTTGTGTTGTGGGTGGTGAAAAAGAAAAGGTTGGACGCGCTGTTTCAAGTGCTTACGACGCACTTTGTAGTTCATGTTCTTTTGCGCAAACATCGTCTTTATGGAACCCAAAACATTTCCAAACGACAGATGTCGAATTTCTTTTTGGGACAAGCGCGACAAGACCAATTTCAACTAACGTTACTTCGTCTTTAGCCGTGTCAGCCTCTTCTGAATTTGAATCGCCAGCTACGAACGCGTCTTGTTTACATTCTTCTACAGCGCCTGAGTCACGTGACTACATGCGCTGGAGCAGACTTAAAGAGGCATGAACATTGCCGCAGACAGAAAAGACTTTCCTTTTTCTTTTTTTTTTTTAGACACCGAATTTACCGACATGGGCAAAATGATGTCGGTCATTCTAATAAATTTCGGTAACGGTAAATTTTCGGTTAATCGCCCAGCCCTATGCTGAAATGTCTTCACACCACAATCCCTTAAAAAAAAAAAAAAAAAAAAAAATATATTACCGTATAGAACATCCGAAAAAGGCAGGTCTCGGCGCTTGTTCTTGCTACGATGTCCAAAGAGATTGTACTTCAGAGACAGAGGATTTGTCATGATGAACGCCATCATTGTTCTGACACTATCGTCCAATCCACCAATACCTGCAACCATTATAACATGGGTGTCACTCGATCCAGATAATCATCACACACTTAAAAATATTTTGGCAGTTAAACTGGGTATGATAAACGTCACAGGAAAGGAATTGTCGATTAAGTGAACAGCTTCGGTAACGCCATATACACTCAAAGGGCAAGAGCCCAACATTCTACCAAAATGATTATGATTAGGGAGGTAACGATTCACTCAAGCCCCGATTCGATTTTTGATTTTCAGTTCTCGATTTCGATTCGATATTTTAATTGTTTTAAGTTGCTGCCACGTTTGTCTCTGTGCGCTCGTGTGATGCTGCAGCGATCCACAAACAAAATATGTCTATACGTCTTGTGCATTTTGAATGGAACCAAAAAACAATACACGATGCCAAATTGTACTATTATTATGAAACTGCCTATGAGTAGTAAAAGAAATACTTGTAAAAATATTTCACATTTTTAGAGCCCCAATACATTCTTTTAAATATAGAAGGGACTGAAATCATGTGAAAATTGAGTCTTTTTCTCAGTTTCCGACTTGGGGTGAACACATTCGGCTTATCATAGTTGCAGTTGACCATCTTGAACTCTGAAGTCTTTCAACTCGGCCTTCCGAATCAGGGTTTTAGAGGTGGGGCTATTTAGTGATACAGTAGGATGGTTTGATCTCTGTAGCTCCAGAATCAGGAATGTACTGGGACTGGGGTTCCTACTTGGGTTTAGGGTACCTAATTTTATATTTCAAGAAATTAAATAATTATTTATAATTTTGAAGATAATACATTAAAATTTCATCATTTTCATACCTGCATTAGATCCTGCAGTAGACTCACAGACTCAACACGTTGGACGTACTCAAGGACCTTCTGCAGCGCCTCTCTTGGTTAGGAAGCTTTTTCTCTGTGACAATCCATGGGGAGGTGTAGATGGTACTTCGTCATCACAGGCTTCAGACTCGTCACTTGAGAAAACATCCCTGCAATGGATGCATAGACACTTGGGCATGAATGTCATTTAACAACAAAAGCTAGAACAAAAAGCTTTGCATTTAAAAGAATACATCTGTGATGGGGAAGCCAGGTTAAAGTGTTAATTTTATAATTATGTAATTAGCTGCAGGTTAGTCTAGTGAAGGTGTAATCACTTCTATTTTGGAGCATAGCTTTTGCTCTGTCCAATCATTGCCTCACCTGCTGAAACCCACATTCGGGTATTTTACAAACCAAAAACTTAAATACCTGTACAGCTCTCATTTTAAACTTATTTTCTCTAACCTTTACCCACAAAATTTGAATATTCAAAATAAAAGTACACAAAGAAGTCACAATTTTTCCACATTAGTTACTTACGTAGTTCCTCTCAAATGCAGCTCAACACTGCATTGAATTAGAGCTTGATAAGCCTACACACAAAACATACAAAGCACATTGTGGCATGATTCTGAATGAGCCAATCTAGCATTTCAACATCTGTTCAACTGTTGGAATTTTAACTATTATCTGACTCTATTAACCAACATTCATCCAACAATTATGCGCGCTCGTTTTGGACACTGCATTGAATTAGAGCTTGATAAACCCACACACAAAACATACAAAGCACATTGTGGCATGATTCTGAATGAGCCAATCTAGCATTTCAATATCTGTTCAACTTTCATCTTGAATTTCTATTATTTAAATAACAGGCAACATTCAACAGTTAATATGTTTTGCTTTACTTACCCAAATCAAACACATCACAAAAAAGCCTTAAATGAGCTAGTGGAGTAGATTGTATTAATTTGAGTGAAAGCTTAAGTCTTTTGGAGAATTTTGGAGAGAGATCGAGGGACACTGTGTTTAGCGTCGTAGGCCCAATGCTAACAATATGTAGCTCGTTGTAAAGGTCCTCATAAAAATAAATAAAACACACAACGCTTATCAGTATTATTAAAAGGGTGATTATAATGTACTTAAGTTTTCCCCAAAATAATTCGAGTACGTACGTTGTTGATATACCCTCTGTGTTCTCGTCACTTATCATTTTAGCATACTGTGTTTTAGCTAACGCACCAAGCAGTTTTCCAACACAGGCAACCTTGAAAAATTACAAAACACATTGTAAAGTAAGTCTAAAAAATGAGAGCCAGACATTTACCCAAGATTAATTAATTAATTCAATTATCGTTCGGGACTCACCGTGCTTTCAGCTCTTCTGCCGCACCTCAAAGACCGCGTAGCTTGCATTCGCTCCTTTTCTCACAGTTTGAATATGCTGCCTTCAAAAGAATCTGTAATTTTGACAACTCCAACTTGAATCTACAAAAATCAAGCAATAAGGTAGAAATAACTTCAAATATACTTTGAATAAAGATCTTTCACAGCATACAGAATTAATAAAATAACATTAATTAATAATGTTGATTTTGTTTATTAAAAAAAAAGTAACTGTGTTGACTGTTGGATGTGGCTGACGATGCTGGACCTGCCTTGTCAAATAGTTCATAGATGACAATCTTAGCTGTCTGGAATATTATAAAATGTTATCTTGTCCCTTAAGGGTTATTAAGTCACAGTTGGGGGTACATGTAAATTCACAAAATATAACGTCCAGCCTTGTTAAATTTAGCATAGATAAATACATGAATTTAATTTTAATTTTAATAAATCAATCAATCCTCTGTACTGCTTCTTGTCCTCACAAGGGTCCCCGGGAGTGCTGGAGCCTATCCCAGCTGTCTTCGGGCAGTCGACAGGGTACACCCTGAACTGGTTGCCAGTCAATCGCAGGGCACACAGAGACAAGCAACCATCCGCTCTCACACTCAGACCTTGGACCAGTGACCAATCAACCTATCATGAATGTTTTTGGAAAGTGGGAGGAAACCGGCGAAAACCCTAGCAGGCACAGGGAGAACCTTGCACTTCTGTACTGTGATGCGGACTTGCTAACCAGTCCGCCACCGTGCCGCTTGTTCTAAAGAGTCCCAGAAAATAAAAACACCCGTCCCTTAGTCAAAAGCGGAAAAAGTCCAACAACAACCCGACCATAATTTGCATTGTTCCATAAGTTAAATCAATGTCAAACCTAATAAAAGCTGACTTCTGGTCCTCAAAAATCCTACACTTATTTTAGTCCTTTCACAATCTCGCAGCATAGGCTCCATGGCCATGTCTCTATCGTTTTGGCATCCATTGAATAGTTCTACTGAGAATAGTCTTCGGGTGGTTACTATTAGCATAGCATGCATTAAATATCAAAAAGGCTCCAGAACAAATTTTCAAACCCATGCCCGCTTAGCTCATCCATAACCCATACAGGACCCAGACATGGTTGACCAGCTCTAACCTATGCCCACTTATCCCACACATAACCCAAACAGGACCGATAAATGGTGACCACTTCTAACCCATGCCCACTTAGCCCACACATAACCCAAATAGGACCCAGACATGGTTGACCAGCTCTAACCCATGCCCACTTGGCCCATATACAGCCCATATGAGACCCTCACATGGTTGACCAGTTCTAACCCATGCCCACTTAGCCCACACATAACCCAAATAGGACCTATAAATGGTTTCAGTAGTAGATTCAGTAGTTTTTATCATTACAGCATTTTCCCCTCTGTATAATGGACAGACATTAGGAGTGTTTCCTTACACTTAGATACGTTTATACTGTGTATATTTGCATGCTTTTTATGAATGTCTGCTGCTAATGTTATACATTAACGGCTACATTACGCCGCCGACTCTGTGTGAGCTATATCTTTGCTGCTGTAACACCTCAAATTTCCCCATTGTGGGACTAATAAAGGACATCTTTATCTTTATCTTTACCAGTTCTAACCCATGCCCACTTAGCCCATACACAACCCGTATTGCACCCACAACATTTGCCCAGTTTAAGCCCATGCCCACCAATCCCAGATGGCGCCCACATGGAACCCTGTACCATTGCCCACTTCTAGCCCATTCCCACTTGGTACCCAGGAATCCCGCATTTACCCCATTTGGGGCCCAGTTGGACATGTTGGCTGGGTACAGTACTTTTATTCTTGCAGTATTTTTATCATTGCAGTATTTTCAATCATTCAGTATTTTTTTTTATCATTGCAGCGTTTTTATTTATTTCCCCTCTGAACCATAGACAGGCATTAGGAGTGTTTCCTTACACTTGTATATGTTGTGGGCTGTAAGTGTGTATATACATGGGGATCTGTGTATATACGTATATACTGTGTATATTTGCATGCTTTTTATGAATGCCTGCTGCCAATGTTATACATTAACGGCTACATTACGTCGGTGCCACTGTGTGATGTATATCTTTGCTGCTGTAACACTGCAAATGTCCCCGTTATGGGACAATTAAAAGACATCTTTATCTTTAGAAATTGAAGATTCACTTGCGAGGCCATTTTCAACACGGACCTTTCAAGAGAAGCTATATCGTCCAACACTCGGTCAGTGCTGTCTAAGTGCTTTTCTGTATATTGTTTGTCCACCCGTGGTGTCATAAATTATGGTATTATGAGGGGGATTTATTCAAGTAGGACGAAGTAGGACTTCATTGAAGGCCCAGGTGTGAAATGCATGGCCCTCCACTGGTTCAAATAATATCTAAAACTAAATTACCAGTTACATGTGCAATTTCAATATTCAACAATTATCTCAACAAAAAAGGACAATCTGAATTTTTTTTAAATGCACAATAAAACAGAAAAGCCATTTCCGGGTATTTTACAATTCAGTCTTCATTGGGGAAAAAACATTCAACAATTTGCTTTTCTTATTTAATACATAGTTCAGCACAGCAGGTGGCGGACAAGCACCTTAAAACGTCATTCGCCTACACAAGGAAGAAGAACATGCCCGAGGCGCTCCCGTGTCCTCGTCTTTCGGTCAACCTGAGAATAATGTTCTTGAGGATTAAAGTTTATAAATGTAAGTATGATGTGATTTTTTATTTTATTTTATGTTGTTGAACAGTGTTTTTGTTTATTTTATAATTTCGTCATTAAAAGGCTGTGGCGGTTGGAGAGTCAGCTTCGTGTTAGGGCGTGTTAAAGATCCCGATACCCACACTACACCCTCATTGAAGTATATACGAGTAAAATTATTCGAGCGCGCAGCCAAAGTATATTGTCCACAATTATTTGCGGACTTAACCAAAATCCCATTGAACTGGCGATGTTCGGTGGAATTCTTGTGCCCATGCTGAAAAAAATTCTCTTCAAATGTACATATCGAATTATGACATTATGATAAACAGTTGCATGTGTGCAATTTCGGTCACTCTTTTAAAGTCACCTACGTGTTTTGTCCGAGTGCAGCTAGCGTACTTAGCGACCTTGTGTGCATGCGCCGCAGATTGTGAGAGCGCCTCAAATAGTACAAATGAAGCTATAGCTTGTTCCGGTGGGTCCCAAGCCAGGGTTTTTTCCTAACTACCACATTACTTAAGTTTTAATATCACTCTCAACGTCAAAATTGTTACAAATAAATACATAATGATAACGTGCCGCCAAGCTCGATGACATAGGAGGCGGAAGTTGGTGTCGTCACACGCATTGTCCCAATTTTGCTTGGAACCTGTGCTCTGCAACACCCCATGTACACGTCAACGAGGAACGTATGGTGTAGAGTGTTTATTGCGATTGGGCCATTCTTTGTCACGGTCTTCTCTCTGACAAATTGGCATATTTAGCAGCCAAAATATAATGAGCCGTTGCTGTGATAGTAGTTGCAGCCCAAGGTTATTTTAGTAAACGAAAATGAACTCAAAACTTGAATAGAAAAAAATAAAATTCGATAATGAAAAAAATACAGTGAACCCTCGGTTATCGCGGTTAATGGGGACCGAGACCACCCGCGAAAACTGAAAATCCGCGAAGTAGCGGCGCACCTTCAAAAATGCTTAAAAAAAAAAGTGCGAAGTAGTGGTGCACCTTCAAAAATGTTTAAAAAAAAAAAATTAATAAATATATATATATATATATATATATATATATATATACACACGGGTAGAGAGAGAGAGAGTGAAATTCATGCTATAACAAAAAAAAAAAATTATTATTAAAACTTATTATTTTTTTATTCCCCAGCCATTATTTTTGTATTTATTCAATTACTTCTTTTTGTATTTTTTTAATTGCTTCGACCTTTACCTGCTGGTACGCCGTCCGGTGTGCCCTGTGAAATGAAAGGTGGCATTCTTCATTTATTTTTTTTATTCATTTATTCATTCATAACTGACAGCCTCGCGCTCCGCTCGTGCTCGGGCGGAAGAGGTGCTCCTCTTCGGCTTAATTGTCATGCACGCCGGACCTGCTCCCCCGAAGCGTGTCTCCGTTCGATTGAACTCGGTTTCATTTCGCCCCGCCCGTGCCCGGGGAAGGTGCTCCTATTCGGCTTAACTGTGACACACGCCCGCCCTCCTCCCCCGGAGCTTCCATTCGGTTAAACTTAAGGGCCGTTTGGCACCGCCCGTGCCCGGGGAAGGTGCTTTTCTTCGGCTTAACTGTGACGCGAGCATGCCCTCCTCCTCCGGAGCTTCCATTCGGTTAAACTTAGGGGCCGCTTGACACCGCCCGTGCCCGGGGAAGGTGCTCCTCTTCGGCTTAACTGCCACGCACGCCGGCCGGCCTCCTCCGGAGCTCTCGTACGCTCCCGAACAGAGCGAAATGTCGCCCCGCTAGTGCCCGGGCGGAAGTTGTTCCTCTTCGGCTTAACTGCCACGCACGCTGGCCGGAGCTCTGGTACGGTCCGAACCGCGCGAAACGTCGCCCCAAATCGTGCCCGGGGGAACGTGCTCTTCTTCGTCCACTCTCCTCTTCGCCCACGCTCTTCTTCGGCGCATGCCGGCCGTCTAACAGCTCCAGCGCCCCGTCGTGCCGCTCGGCGAAACTACAATGCCCCCGAATATTTTTTAGACCCGCGAAGCACTGAACCCGCGAAAGGTGAACCGCGAAGTAGCGAGGGTTCACTGTAAAATGAAAATGCTCTTTCAAAAATTAAAACTATCTAAAACTAGTGATGGCAAAATGAAGCCCCATAAAGCAGCCAAGCCCTGCAGGGAAATACTTCACACACGAATGGGCTTCGAGATGCTTCATTTTTCTTGACTACGCCATCCCGTGGACAGAAAAATGTATAACATGCTTGGTGCATGCAATAAAATGGTGAGCTGTAAATCATGCTCTGCTTACCAAACAATATGTATTTGAAGAGTGATTTTAATTGTTCTGTTTTACTTTGTCTTCTCACTTCTCCAATATTCAGACAGCTCCGCCAAGACCAACGTTTCACCCCCACACTGATATAAAATGGACCCAACCGTTTGGGTCTCTTTCCAAATTTGGTACCAAAGCCTCCCCCACAGTGCGGCAGCTATCTTGAATTGGCCCGTTCCCAGAGAGTTTTACTTCATTCAGTGTCATTCAGTATTATTCAAAATCTTTCAGTGTCATTCCAAATCATTCAATGTCATTCACGATGTTTCCACATCCTTCCACCTTCCATCGTTCAGTGTCATTCCACATTCTCTTTGATATATAACATAACATAACAATAACATAATCCTGGGTCAGCAGACACCTAATTAATGTGTTAATACATGATACATTTTTATATAAGCAACACTGATGATTGTAACGTATTTTTAATTCTTTCTAGGCGGGAACTGTCCGAACAAAAAATTCATGCAATTTGTAATTAGACACTTTGTCATACAAAAAGTCACTCAGGGCAAGAGAAAAAAAATTGTCACTTGCCCTAGTTGGGCAAGTAATTTGGCCACTCGGGCAAGGCAAATTTTAGTGGCACTTGCCCTATGGGGAAGCAGTTTTTAAAGTTAACTTCGAACCCTGTGATGGTGTCTTGTGACCAGTCTTTATCAGCTGATGTTCCATGAAGGCGTGCCTTACCTGTCACAAGAATGAAGGCAAGTCACGCCCCCCGCTGTCCGTTCACTCCGCCAAGATGCTGCTCCAGGTGGTAGAGAGGATGAAGGCTCCCTTGTCTCTGTTCATGGTTTTTATGCCTCGCTTGCAGATCTCAATTGCTTCTTTGATCCAGCGCTGTAGTTTGTTCTCTCCGGTGCGGATGACCCTGCCCTTCTCCCAGTCCATGATGTGGTTTTCCCTTTTGCAGTGGTCAGTGATTGCTGATTTGTAATGTTCATGTTGTGCTTGTTCTTTTACTGCTCTGATTTTTTAATTTTTTTGACAGGTAAGTCACACCCTCATGGAACATCAGCTGATAAAGACGGGTCTCAAGACACCATCATGCGACACTCTGAAGAAGGCGAAAGACTCGCCGAAACATGTCAGGTAAAAAATTAACCTAAAACATAATTGTCTGCTTTTAATGAATCAGTCAAATATCAATAATAAGAAGACAAAATGAACCTAATACAAATAAATGAATGCTTAATAACTCCCCTGGACATGCTCCTAAAAATCCAAACCTTCACCTGTAAATAAAACGTCCCGACCTGAAGACATCTTAATGTTATTATTTTGTTATACACACAGCGCCGCCAAGTGGAATCAAAAATTTGTTTTTATTTTAATTTTCACGTACTGCACGGTGCCCTTTTGACGAATCCGACTGAAAATTAGTCAGAAAAGACTCACTTACTCTCTGCCGAATTTTGTGACGTTTTGGCAAAAGGCGTGGCTATTACGGTGCTGAAAAGTCCGATTGTACTCTGTGGCAACAAAAGCTCCGGCAACATTACTCAGATGATCCTATCTTCTCGAAGTTGTACACATTTGAGGATACTTCAGCCCTGAAGACATCTACCAACTTATTTTTCATCGTAGTAGTAGCGCCACCAACTGGTAAAAGCTAATACAAGTTATTTTCTTGGATGTTTTTCTCCGTGCAACTCAACAAGGTCGCCCTCATATATGCTCGGAGGACTGTTTCGGCCATGAGGATGTCACAATACGAAATTCATCCTTTTTCGTGAAAAGTTGTGGGAGTGGCATTGCACTGTTTGGCAATAAAACAACGCTGATTATGAGGTTCTAAATATGAACGACAACTCGTGAAACTTGACACACACATCAGGCAGAGCAAATTTATCAATATTTTATACGTTAGTTGTGCAGCTTTTTTGAAATGGCTCGCCATGGCCCTCGAGAAATGTTCAAAAAAGCAGCCCTGGTTGAGTGTTTCACCTCGCTTTTTGTAAATTTTATGGAGTACAGTGAACCCTCGGTTATCGCGGTTAATGGGGACCGAGACCACCCGCGGAAACTGAAAATCCGCGAAGTAGCGGCGCACCTTCAAAAATGCTTAAAAGAAAATACAATATATATAATAAATATATATATATATATATATATATATATATATATATACGGGGAGAGAGAGAGAGAGAGAGTGAAATTCATGTTATAACAAAAAAACCAAATTATTATTAAAACGTATTATTTTTTTATTCCCCAGCCATTCTTTTTGTATTTATTTAATTACTCCGACTTTTACCAGCTGGTACGCCGTCCGGTGTTCCCTGTGAAATGAAAGGTGGCATTCTTTAATTATTTATTTATTTATTCATTTATTCATTCATAACTGACAGCTTCGCGCTCCGTTCGTGTCCGGGCGGAAGAGGTGTTCCAATTCGGCTTAACTGTGACACACGCCCGCCCTCCTCCCCCGGAGCTTCCATTCGGTTAAACTTAGGGGCCGCTTGGCACCGCCCGTGCCCGGGGAAGGTGCTCCTCTTCGGCTTACTGTGACGCGAGCATGCCCGCCTCCTCCGGAGCTTCCATTCGGTTAAACTTAGGGGCCGCTTGGAACCGCCCGTGCCCGGCAAAGGTGCTCCTCTTCGGCTTACTGTGACGCGAGCATGCCCTCCTCCTCCGGAGCTTCCATTTGGTTAAACTTAGGGGCCGCTTGGAACCGCCCGTGCCTGGGGAAGGTGCTCCTCTTCGGCTTACTGTGACGCGAGCATGCCCTCCTCCTCCGGAGCTTCCATTCGGTTAAACTTAGGGGCCGCTTGGCACCGCCCGTGCCCGGGGACGGTGCTCCTCTACGGCTTAACTGCCACGCACGCCGGCCGGAGCCTTGGTACGGTCCGAACCGCGCGAAACGTCGCCACCGATCGTGTCCGGGGGAACGTGCTCTTCTTCGTCCACTCTCCTCTTCGCCCACGCTCTTCTCCGGCGCACGCCGGCCGTCTAACCGCTCCAGCGCCCGTCGTGCCGCTCGGCGAAACTACAATGCCCCCGAATATTTTTTATACCCGCGAAGCACTGAACCCGCGAAAGGTGAACCGCGAAGTAGCGAGGGTTCACTGTATGTATAAGACCAAGACCTACAAAAAAGTCTCTTGAAGCAATGAGCTAGGTTTTACAGGAAGTCGGCCATTTTGAATTTACTTAAAAGGGGCGGGTCACCACAATGGACTTTGTGTAGAAATTATTATTGGGGCCCGAGCAGCGACCGCGGCGAGGTCCCTATTGTTTATGTAGAAATTATTATTAGGGCCCGAGCAGCGACCGCTACGAGGTCCCCATTGTTTTTGTGGAAATTATTATTATTATTATTATTAGGGCCCGAGCAGTGACCGCTGCGAGGTCCCTATTGTTTTTCTAGAAATTGTTATTAGGGCCCGAGCTGCGACGGCTGCGAGGTCCCTATTGTTTTTGTAGAAAATATCATTACTTTTATTATTATTATTATTATTATTATTAGGGCCTGAGCAGCGACCGCTGCGAAGTCCCTGTTGTTTTTGTAGAAATTATTATTATTATTATTTTTCCGATTGTACGATCGCATTTTTGACCCCGAAACATGCACAAAAACTCACCAAACTTGGCAGTCTCATCGGGCATGGCGAGAAATTTGATATTTTAACGTCTAATATGAACAGGAAGTGAGTTATGAATTTTTGAAAGTCCGACTTTTGCCCTTTTTTGCATGTTTACAGGGGTCATTCTTTTGCACCCTGATCCTAAAGGCTTCATCTGATTGCCTTAAAATTCTGTCTGTAGCATCTTAAGACCTGGGACAAACACTGGGGCTAAAATCTTTTGTTTCCGAAATACTATATGACGGGGGCGGGGCTTCAAAGTTTTCACTTAAGATTTCCTTCGCCGCAATGGACAAAATGCTTAATAACTCTCCTGCACATGCTGCTAAAAATCCAAAACTTCACATGTACATAAAGAGTCGGTACCTGAAGACATCTATATGTTTATATTCTGTTATACACCTTGCGCCAATCAATAACATTTTTTACATTTTGACGTACTGCACGGTGCCCTTTTAACGAATCCGATTGAAAATTGGCTAGAAAAGACTCAAGACATTGATCTTACTCTATCCCTATTTTTGTGACTTTCCTTCGAAGGGCGTGGCTATTGCGGTGCCGCAGAGTCTGATTATTCTCCGTGGCAACAAAAGTTCCTGCAAAATGATTCAGATGATCCATCTTCTCGAAATTTTTCACATTTGAGGATATTCAGGCCCTGAAGACGGCTGCCAACTTATTTTTGATCGCAGTGGTAGCGCCACCAACTGGTTAAAACAAATACAAATTATTTTCGTTGATGTTTTTCTCCGGGCAGGTTCACAAAATCTACCTTATATTTGCTCGGATGAGTGTTTAGGCCTTGAGGATGTCACAATACGAAAGTCTTTCGCCTTCTTCAGAGTGTCACATGATGGTGTCTTGTGACCCGTCTTTATCAGCTGATGTTCCATGAGGGCGTGACTTACCTGTCACAAGAATGAAGGCAAGTCACACCCCCCGCTGTCCGTTCACTCCGCCAAGATGCTGCTCTAGGTGGTAGAGAGGATGAAGGCTCCCTTGTCTCTGTTCATGGTTTTTATGCCTCGCTTGCAGATCTCAATGGCCTCTCTGATCCAGCGCTGTTGTTTGTTCTCTTCGGTGCGGATGACCCTGCCCTTCTCCCGGTCCATGATGTGGTTTTCCCTTTTGCAGTGGTCAGTGATTGCTGATTTGTAATGTTCATGTTGTGCTTGTTCTTTTACTGCTCTGATTTTTCATTTTTTTGACAGGTAAGTCACACCCTCATGGAACATCAGCTGATAAAGACGGGTCTCAAGACACCATCATGCGACACTCTGAAGAAGGCGAAAGACTCGCCGAAACATGTCAGGTAAAAAATTAACCTAAAACATAATTGTCTGCTTTTAATGAATCAGTCAAATATCAATAATAAGAAGACAAAATGAACCTAATACAAAAAATGAATGCTTAATAACTCCCCTGCACATGCTCCTGAAAATCCAAACCTTCACCTGTAAATAAAACGTCCCGACCTGAAGACATCTTAATGTTATTATTTTGTTCTACACACAGCGCCGCCAAGTGGAATCAAAAATGTGTTTTTATTTTAATTTTCACATCCTGCACGGTGCCCTTTTGACAAATCCGACTGAAAATTAGTCAGAAAAGACTCAAGACAATGATCTTTCTCTCTGCCGAATTTTGTGACGTTTTGGCAAAAGGCGTGGCTATTACGGTGCTGAAAAGTCAGATTGTACTCTGTGGCAACAAAAGCTCCGGCAACATGACTCAGATGATCCTATCTTCTCGAAGTTGTACACATTTGAGGATACTTCAGCCCTGAAGACATCGACCAACTTATTTTTCATCGTAGTAGTAGCGCCACCAACTGGTAAAAGCTAATACAAGTTATTTTCTTGGATGTTTTTCCCCGTGCAACTCAACAAGGTCGCCCTCATATATGCTCGGATGACTGTTTCGGCCATGAGGATGTCACAATACGAAATTCGTCCTTTTTCGTGTAAAGTTGTGGGAGTGGCATTGCACTGTTCGGCAATAAAACAACGCTGATTATGAGGTTCTAAATATGAACGACAACTCGTGAAACTTTACACACACATCAGGCCGAGCAAATTTATCAATATTTTATACGTTAGTTGTGCAGCTTTTTTGAAATGGCTCGCCATGGCCCTCGAGAAATGTTAAAAAAAGCAGCCCTGGTTGAGTGTTTCACCTCGCTTTTTGTAAATTTTATGGAGTACAGTGAACCCTCGGTAATCGCGGTTAATGGGGACAGAGACCACCCGCGAAAACTGAAAATCCGCGAAGTAGCGGCGCACCTTCAAAAATGCTTAAAAAAATATACAATATATATAATAAATATATAATATATATATATATATATATATATATATATATATATATATATATATATATATATATATATGGGGAGAGAGAGAGTGAAATTCATGTTATAACAAAAAAACCAAATTATTATTAAAACGTATTATTTTTTTATTCCCCAGCCATTCTTTTTGTATTTATTTAATTACTCCGACTTTTATCTGCTGGTACGCCGTCCGGTGTGCCCTGTGAAATGAAAGGTGGCATTCTTTATTCATTTATTTATTTATTCTTTTATACATTCATAACTGACAGCTTCGCGCTCCGCTCGTGCCCGGGCGGAAGAGGTGCTCCAATTCGGCTTAACTGTGACACACACCCGCCCTCCTCCCCCGGAGCTTCCATTCGGTTAAACTTAGGGGCCGCTTGGCACCGCCCGTGCCCGGGGAAGGTGCTCCTCTTCGGCTTACTGTGACGCGAGCATGCCCTCCTCCTCCGGAGCTTCCATTCGGTTAAACTTAGGGGCCGCTTGGAATCGCCCGTGCCCGGGGAAGGTGCTCCTCTTCGGCTTACTGTGACGCGAGCATGCCCTCCTCCTCCGGAGCTTCCATTCGGTTAAACTTAGGGGCCGCTTGGCACCGCCCGTGCCCGGGGAAGGTTCTCCTCTACGGCTTAACTGCCACGCACGCCGGCCGGAGCTCTGGTACTGTCCGAACCGCGCGAAACGTCGCCACCGATCGTGTCCGGGGGAACGTGCTCTTCTTCGTCCACTCTCCTCTTCGCCCACGCTCTTCTTCGGCGCACACCGGCCGTCTAACCGCTCCAGCGCCCCGTCGTGCCGCTCGGCGAAACTACAATGCCCCCGAATATTTTTTAGACCCGCGAAGCACTGAACCCGCGAAAGGTGAACCGCCAAGTAGCGAGGGTTCACTGTATGTATAAGACCAAGACCTACAAAAAAGTCTCTTGGAGCAATGAGCTAGGTTTTACAGGAAGTCGGCCATTTTGAATTTACTTAAAAGGGGGCGGGTCACCACAATGGACTTTGTGTAGAAATTATAATTGGGGCCCGAGCAGCGACCGCGGCGAGGTCCCTATTGTTTTTGTAGAAATTATTATTATTATTATTATTAGGGCCCGAGCAGTGACCGCTGCGAGGTCCCTATTGTTTTTCTAGAAATTGTTATTAGGGCCCGAGCTGCGACGGCTGCGAGGTCCCTATTGTTTTTGTAGAAAATATTATTACTTTTATTATTATTATTATTATTATTATTAGGGCCTGAGCAGCGACCGCTGCGAAGTCCCTGTTGTTTTTGTAGAAATTATTATTATTATTATTTTTCCGATTGTTCGATTGCATTTTTGACCCCCGAAACATGCACAAAAACTCACCAAACTTGGCAATCTCATCGGGCATGGGGAGAAATTTGATATTTTAAACGTCTAATATGAACAGGAAGTGAGTTATGAATTTTTGAAAGTCCGACTTTTGCCCTTTTTTGCATGTTTACAGGGGTCATTCTTTTGCACCCTGATCCTAAAGGCTTCATCTGATTGCCTTAAAATTCTGTCTGTAGCATCTTAAGACCTGGGACAAACACTGGGGCTAAAATTGGGGCTAAAATCTTTTGTTTCCGAAATACTATATGACGGGGGCGGGGCTTCAAAGTTTTCACTTAAGATTTCCTTCGCCGCAATGGACAAAATGCTTAATAACTCTCCTGCACATGCTGCTAAAAATCCAAAACTTCACATGTACATAAAGAGTCGGTACCTGAAGACATCTATATGTTTATACTCTGTTATACACCTTGCGCCAATCAATATAATTTTTTACATTTTGACGTACTGCACGGTGCCCTTTTAACGAATCCGATTGAAAATTGGCTAGAAAAGACTCAAGACATTGATCTTACTCTATCCCTATTTTTGTGACTTTCCTTCGAAGGGCGTGGCTATTACGGTGCCGCAGAGTCTGATTATTCTCCGTGGCAACAAAAGTTCCTGCAAAATGATTCAGATGATCCATCTTCTCGAAATTTTTCACATTTGAGGATATTCAGGCCCTGAAGACGGCTGCCAACTTATTTTTGATCGCAGTGGTAGCGCCACCAACTGGTTAAAACAAATACAAATTATTTTCGTTGATTTTTTTCTCCGGGCAGGTTAACAAAATCTACCTTATATTTGCTCGGATGAGTGTTTAGGCCTTGAGGATGTCACAATACGAAAGTCTTTCGCCTTCTTCAGAGTGTCACATGATGGTGTCTTGTGACCCGTCTTTATCAGCTGATGTTCCATGAGGGCGTGACTTACCTGTCACAAGAATGAAGGCAAGTCACGCCCCCCGCTGTCCGTTCACTCCGCCAAGATGCTGCTCCAGGTGGTAGAGAGGATTGTCTCTGTTCATGGTTTTTATGCCTCGCTTGCAGATCTCAATGGCCTCTCTGATCCAGCGCTGTTGTTTGTTCTCTTCGGTGCGGATGACCTTGCCCTTCTCCCGGTCTATGATGTGGTTTTCCCTTTTGCAGTGGTCAGTGATTGCTGATTTGTAATGTTCATGTTGTGCTTGTTCTTTTACTGCTCTGATTTTTCATTTTTTTGACAGGTAAGTCACACCCACATGGAACATCAGCTGATAAAGACGGGTCTCAAGACACCATCATGCGACACTCTGAAGAAGGCGAAAGACTCGCCGAAACATGTCAGGTAAAAAATTAACCTAAAACATAATTGTCTGCTTTTAATGAATCAGTCAAATATCAATAATAAGAAGACAAAATGAACCTAATACAAATAAATGAATGCTTAATAACGCCCCTGCACATGCTCCTAAAAATCCAAACCTTCACCTGTAAATAAAACGTCCCGACCTGAAGACATCTTAATGTTATTATTTTGTTATACACACAGCGCCGCCAAGTGGAATCAAAAATGTGTTTTTATTTTAATTTTCACGTACTGCACGGTGCCCTTTTGACGAATCCGACTGAAAATTAGTCAGAAAAGACTCAAGACAATGATCTTACTCTCTGCCGAATTTTGTGACGTTTTGGCAAAAGGCGTGGCTATTACGGTGCTGAAAAGTCCGATTGTACTTTGTGGCAACAAAAGCTCCGGCAACATGACTCAGATGATCCTATCTTCTCGAAGTTGTACACATTTGAGGATACTTCAGCCCTGAAGACATCTACCAACTTATTTTTCATCGTAGTAGTAGCGCCACCAACTGGTAAAAGCTAATACAAGTTATTTTCTTGGATGTTTTTCTCCGTGCAACTCAACAAGGTCGCCCTCATATATGCTCGGATGACTGTTTCGGCCATGAGGATGTCACAATACGAAATTCATCCTTTTTCGTGAAAAGTTGTGGGAGTGGCATTGCACTGTTCGGCAATAAAACAACGCTGATTATGAGGTTCTAAATATGAACGACAACTCGTGAAACTTTACACACACATCAGGCAGAGCAAATTTATCAATATTTTATACGTTAGTTGTGCAGCTTTTTTGAAATGGCTCGCCTTGGCCCTCGAGAAAAGTTAAAAAAAGAATAGAATAGAAATAGAAATCCCTTTATTGTCATTGTACTCAAGTGTGCAACGAGATTAGAGGGCTCCCCTCTCCAGTGCAATACAACAATAATACAGACAATATATAAATTAGATAAATAAATAAGACAGTGCAATGGAATTCAGTACTGAATAGGGCATATAGAAACACATCACAATGCTGTTTTGCAAGGTTAGGGTGGTCTCGTGTGTGTGTGAGAGTTCAGTATGGAGATGGCTCTCGGAAAGAAACTGTTTCTCAGTCTATTGGTCCTTGATTTGATGCATCTGTAGCGCCTGCCAGAGGGCAACCGGTCGAACAGGTGTGAGTTTGGGTGGGTATTGTCTTTGACGATGTTGAGAGCCCCTCTGAGGCACCGGGCGGTGTAGATGTCCGACAGCGAGGGGAGAGGGCAGCCAATAATCCTTTGCGCTGTTTTGACTGTCCTCTGGAGCCTCACTCTGTCCGCCTCAGTGCAGCCGCTGTACCAGGTGGAGACAGAGTACGTCAGCAGGCTCTCGATGGACGAGTGGTAGAAGGCCAGCAGCAGCTTCCTGTCCAGGTTGAATTTCCTGAGGACTCTCAGGAAGTGCAGACGTTGGCGGACCTTCTTTACCACTGCTGTGGTGTTGTGACTCCAAGAAAGGTCATCGGAGATCTGTACTCCCAGGAACTTGAACGTGTGGACCCTCTCCACACACACGCCTTCGATGCAGAGGGGTGCGGCAGCGTCTTGTTCCTCCTGAAGTCGACGACAATCTCCTTTGTTTTAGCAGAGTTAAGGTGCAGTCTGTTGTCCTTGCACCAAGTTGTCAGTCTCCCTACCTCCTCTCTGTAGGCTGTCTCGTCACCTTCCGAGATCAGACCGACCACTGTCGTGTCGTCAGCAAACTTGACGATGGTGTTGTTGCCGCGGGCCGGGCTGCAGTCGTAGGTGTAGAGGGCGTACAGGAGAGGGCTCAGCACGCATCCTTGGGGGGAACCGGTGCTCACCATGAGGGTGGAGGACGTGTAGGGGCCGAGCAACACAGTCTGGGGTCTGTTGGTCAGAAAGTCCTTAATCCAGATGTGTGTGAGGGCAGGGAGGCCGAGAGTGTCCAGTTTGGCGACGAGGATGTCTGGGATGATTGTGTTGAATGCCGAGCTGTAGTCCACAAAGAGCATCCTTGCATAGCTCCGCTGTTGTTCCAGGTGGCCCAGCACAACATGCAGAGCAGCCCTGGTTGAGTGTTTCACCTCGCTTTTTGTAAATTTTATGGAGTACAGTGAACCCTCGGTTATCGCGGTTAATGGGGACCGAGACCACCCGCGAAAACTGAAAATCCGCGAAGTAGCGGCGCACCTTCAAAAATGCTTTAAAAAAAAATACAATATATATATATATATATATATATATATACGGGGAGAGAGAGAGTGAAATTCATGTTATAACAAAAAAAACAAATTATTATTAAAACGTATTATTTTTTTATTCCCCAGCCATTCTTTTTGTATTTATTTAATTACTCCGACTTTTACCTGCTGGTACGCCGTCCGGTGTGCCCTGTGCAATGAAAGGTGCCATTCTTTATTTATTTATTTATTTATTCATTCATAACTGACAGCTTCGCGCTCCGCTCGTGCCCGGGCGGAAGAGGTGCTCCAATTCGGCTTAACTGTGACACACGCCCACCCTCCTCCCCCGGAGCTTCCATTCGGTTAAACTTAGGGGCCGCTTGGCACCGCCGTGCCCGGGGAAGGTGCTCCTCTTCGGCTTACTGTGTCGCGAGCATGCCCTCCTCCTCCGGAGCTTCCATTCGGTTAAACTTAGGGGCCGCTTGGAACCGCCCGTGCCCGGGGAAGGTGCTCCTCTTCGGCTTACTGTGACGCGAGCATGCCCTCCTCCTCCGGAGCTTCCATTCCATTAAACTTAGGGGCCGCTTGGCACCGCCCGTGCCCGGGGAAGGTGCTCCTCTACGGCTTAACTGCCACGCACGCCGGCCGGAGCTCTGGTACGGTCCGAACCGCGCGAAACGTCGCCACCGATCGTGTCCGGGGGAACGTGCTCTTCTTCGTCCACTCTCCTCTTCGCCCACGCTCTTCTTCGGCGCACGCCGGCCGTCTAACCGCTCCAGCGCCCCGTCGTGCCGCTCGGCGAAACTACAATGCCCCCGAATATTTTTTATACCCGCGAAGCACTGAACCCGCGAAAGGTGAACCGCGAAGTAGCGAGGGTTCACTGTATGTATAAGACCAAGACCTACAAAAAAGTCTCTTGGAGCAATGAGCTAGGTTTTACAGGAAGTCGGCCATTTTGAATTTACTTAAAAGGGGGCGGGTCACCACAATGGACTTTGTGTAGAAATTATTATTGGGGCCCGAGCAGCGACCGCGGCGAGGTCCCTATTGTTTATGTAGAAATTATTATTAGGGCCCGAGCAGCGACCGCTACGAGGTCCCCATTGTTTTTGTGGAAATTATTATTATTAATATTATTAGGGCCCGAGCAGTGACCGCTGCGAGGTCCCTATTGTTATTAGGGCCCGAGCTGCGACGGCTGCGAAGTCCCTATTGTTTTTGTAGAAATTATTATTATTATTATTTTTCCGATTGTTCGATCGCATTTTTGACCCCCGAAACATGCACAAAAATTCACCAAACTTGGCAGTCTCATCGGGCATGGCGAAAAATTTGATATTTTAACGTCTAATATGAACAGGAAGTGAGTTATGAATTTTTGAAAGTCCGACTTTTGCCCTTTTTTGCATGTTTACAGGGGTCATTCTTTTGCACCCTGATCCTAAAGGCTTCATCTGATTGCCTTAAAATTCTGTCTGTAGCATCTTAAGACCTGGGACAAACACTGGGGCTAAAATCTTTTGTTTCCGAAATACTATATGAACGGGGGCGGGGCTTCGAAGTTTTCACTTAAGATTTCCTTCGCCGCAATGGACAAAATGCTTAATAACTCTCCTGCACATGCTGCTAAAAATCCAAAACTTCACATGTACATAAAGAGTCGGTACCTGAAGACATCGATATGTTTATATTCAGTTATACACCTTGCGCCAATCAATATAATTTTATACATTTTGACGTACTGCACGGTGCCCTTTTAACGAATCCGATTGAAAATTGGCTAGAAAAGACTCAAGACATTGATCTTACTCTATCCCTATTTTTGTGACTTTCCTTCGAAGGGCGTGGCTATTACGGTGCCGCAGAGTCTGATTAATCTCCGTGGCAACAAAAGTTCCTGCAAAATGATTCAGATGATCCATCTTCTCGAAATTTTTCACATTTGAGGATATTCAGGCCCTGAAGACGGCTGCCAACTTATTTTTGATCGCAGTGGTAGCGCCACCAACTGGTTAAAACAAATACAAATTATTTTCGTTGATGTTTTTCTCCGGTCAGGTTAACAAAATCTACCTTATGTTTGTTCGGATGAGTGTTTAGGCCTTGAGGATGTCACAATATGAAAGTCTTTCGCCTTCTTCAGAGTGTCACATGATGGTGTCTTGTGACCCGCCTTTATCAGCTGATGTTCCATGAGGGCGTGACTTACCTGTCACAAGAATGAAGGCAAGTCACGCCCCCCGCTGTCCGTTCACTCCGCCAAGATGCTGCTCCAGGTGGTAGAGAGGATGAAGGCTCCCTTGTCTCTGTTCATGGTTTTTATGCCTCGCTTGCAGATCTCAATGGCCTCTCTGATCCAGCGCTGTTGTTTGTTCTCTTCGTTGCGGATGACCCTGCCCTTCTCCCGGTCCATGATGTGGTTTTCCCTTTTGCAGTGGTCAGTGATTGCTGATTTGTAATATTCATGTTGTGCTTGTTCTTTTACTGCTCTGATTTTTCATTTTTTTGACAGGTAAGTCACACCCTCATGGAACATCAGCTGATAAAGACGGGTCTCAAGACACCATCATGCGACACTCTGAAGAAGGCGAAAGACTCGCCGAAACATGTCAGGTAAAAAATTAACCTAAAACATAATTGTCTGCTTTTAATGAATCTGTCAAATATCAATAATAAGAAGACAAAATGAACCTAATACAAATAAATGAATGCTTAATAACTCCCCTGCACATGCTCCTAAAAATCCAAAACCTTCACCTGTAAATAAAACGTCCCGACCTGAAGACATCTTAATGTTATTATTTTGTTATACACACAGCGCCGCCAAGTGGAATCAAAAATGTGTTTTTATTTTAATTTTCACATACTGCACGGTGCCCTTTTGACGAATCCGACTGAAAATTTGTCAGAAAAGACTCAAGACAATGATCTACTCTCTGCCGAATTTTGTGACGTTTTGGCAAAAGGCGTGGCTATTACGGTGCTGAAAAGTCCGATTGTACTTTGTGGCAACAAAAGCTCCGGCAACATGACTCAGATGATCCTATCTTCTCGAAGTTGTACACATTTGATGATACTTCAGCCCTGAAGACATCTACCAACTTATTTTTCATCGTAGTAGTAGCGCCACCAACTGGTAAAAGCTAATACAAAATTATTTTCTTGGATGTTTTTCTCCGTGCAAACTCAACAAGGTCAGCCCTCATATATGCTCGGATGACTGTTTCGGCCATGAGGATGTCACAATACGAAATTCATCCTTTTTTCGTGAAAAGTTGTGGGAGTGGCATTGCACTGTTCCGGCAATAAAACAACGCTGATTATGAGGTTCTAAATATGAACGACAACTCGTGAAACTTTACACACACATCAGGCAGAGCAAATTTATCAATATTTTATCCGTTAGTTGTGCAGCTTTTTTGAAATGGCTCGCCATGGCCCTCGAGAAATGTTCAAAAAAGCAGCCCTGGTTGAGTGTTTCACCTCGCTTTTTGTAAATTTTATGGAGTACAGTGAAACCCCTCGTTATCGCGGTTAATGTTAAAATGGTCGAATGGTCAATGACAAGAATTGCAGTGCAAGCACGTATTATCGGCGCGGGTTCGATCCCCACCTGATGTGCCTCGCATGATTTCTTTGGCTGCCAGGATGGCCGAGTGGTCTAAGGCGCCGCGTTCAGGACCCAGTCTCCCCAGGAGGCCTGGGTTCGAATCTCGAATTTCCCCATTGTGGGACTAATAAAGGGAATATTAGTATTATTATGGCTGCCAGGATGGCCGAGTGGTCTAAGGCGCCGCGTTCAGGACCCAGTCTCCCCACGAGGCCTGGGTTCGAATCTCAAATTTCCCCATTGTGGGACTAATAAAGGGAATATTATATTATTATTATTATATTATAATGGGGACCGAGACCACCCGCAAAAACTGAAAATCCGCGAAGTAGCGGCGCACCTTCAAAAATGCTTAAAAAAAAATACAATATATATAATAAATATATAAATATATATATATATATATATATTTATATATATATATATATATATATATATATATACGAGGAGAGAGAGAGAGAGTGAAATTCATGTTATAACAAAAAAACCAAATTATTATTAAAACGTATTATTTTTTTATTCCCCAGCCATTCTTTTTGTATTTATTTAATTACTCCGACTTTTACCTGCTGGTACGCCGTCCGGTGTGCCCTGTGAAATGAAAGGTGGCATTCTTTATTTATTTATTTATTTATTCATTTATTCATTCATAACTGACAGCTTCGCGCTCCGTTCGTGCCCGGGCGGAAGAGGTGTTCCAATTCGGCTTAACTGTGACACACGCCCGCCCTCCTCCCCCGGAGCTTCCATTCGGTTAAACTTAGGGGCCGCTTGGCACCGCCCGTGCCCGGGGAAGGTGCTCCTCTTCGGCTTACTGTGTCGCGAGCATGCCCTCCTCCTCCGGAGCTTCCATTCGGTTAAACTTAGGGGCCGCTTGGAACCGCCCGTGCCCGGCGAAGGTGCTCCTCTTCGGCTTACTGTGACGCGAGCATGCCCTCCTCCTCCGGAGCTTCCATTCGGTTAAACTTAGGGGCCGCTTGGAACCGCCCGTGCCCGGGGAAGGTGCTCCTCTTCGGCTTTCTGTGACGCGAGCATGCCCTCCTCCTCCGGAGCTTCCATTCGGTTAAACTTAGGGGCCGCTTGGCACCGCCCGTGCCCGGGGAAGGTGCTCCTCTACGGCTTAACTGCCACGCACGCCGGCCGGAGCTCTGGTACGGTCCGAACCGCGCGAAACGTCGCCACCGATCGTGTCCGGGGGAACGTGCTCTTCTTCGTCCAATCTCCTCTTCGCCCACGCTCTTCTTCGGCGCACGCCGGCCGTTTAACCGCTCCAGCGCCCGTCGTGCCGCTCGGCGAAACTACAATGCCCCCGAATATTTTTTATACCCGCGAAGCACTGAACCCGCGAAAGGTGAACCGCGAAGTAGCGAGGGTTCACTGTATGTATAAGGCCAAGACCTACAAAAAAGTCTCTTGGAGCAATGAGCTAGGTTTTACAGGAAGTCGGCCATTTTGAATTTACTTAAAAGGGGGCGGGTCACCACAATGGACTTTGTGTAGAAATTATTATTGGGGCCCGAGCAGCGACCGCGGCGAGGTCCCTATTGTTTATATAGAAATTATTATTAGGGCCGAGCAGCGACCGCTACGAGGTCCCCATTGTTTTTGTGGAAATTATTATTATTATTATTATTAGGGCCCGAGCAGTGACCGCTGCGAGGTCCCTATTGTTTTTCTAGAAAATATTATTACTTTTTTTATTATTATTATTATTATTATTATTAGGGCCTGAGCAGCGACCGCTGCGAAGTCCCTGTTGTTTTTGTAGAAATTATTATTATTATTATTTTTCCGATTGTTCGATCGCATTTTTGACCCCCGAAACATGCACAAAAACTCACCAAACTTGGCAGTCTCATCGGGCATGGCGAGAAATTTGATATTTTAAACGTCTAATATGAACAGGAAGTGAGTTATGAATTTTTGAAAGTCCGACTTTTGCTCTTTTTTGCATGTTTACAGGGGTCATTCTTTTGCACCCTGATCCTAAAGGCTTCATCTGATTGCCTTAAAATTTTGTCTGTAGCATCTTAAGACCTGGGACAAACACTGGGGCTAAAATCTTTTGTTTCCGAAATACTATATGACGGGGGCGGGGCTTCAAAGTTTTCACTTAAGATTTCCTTCGCCGCAATGGACAAAATGCTTAATAACTCTCCTGCACATGCTGCTAAAAATCCAAAACTTCACATGTACATAAAGAGTCGGTACCTGAAGACATCTATATGTTTATATTCTGTTATACACCTTGCGCCAATCAATATCATTTTTTACGTTTTGACGTACTGCACGGTGCCCTTTTAACGAATCCGATTGAAAATTGGCGAGAAAAGACTCAAGACATTGATCTTACTCTATCCCTATTTTTGTGACTTTCCTTCGAAGGGCGTGGCTATTGCGGTGCCGCAGAGTCTGATTATTCTCCGTGGCAACAAAAGTTCCTGCAAAATGATTCAGATGATCCATCTTCTCGAAATTTTTCACATTTGAGGATATTCAGGCCCTGAAGACGGCTGCCAACTTATTTTTGATCGCAGTGGTAGCGCCACCAACTGGTAAAACAAATACAAATTATTTTCGTTGATGTTTTTCTCCGGGCAGGTTCACAAAATCTACCTTATATTTGCTCGGATTAGTGTTTAGGCCTTGAGGATGTCACAATACGAAAGTCTTTCGCCTTCTTCAGAGTGTCACATGATGGTGTCTTGTGACCCGTCTTTATCAGCTGATGTTCCATGAGGGCGTGACTTACCTGTCACAAGAATGAAGGCAAGTCACACCCCCCGCTGTCCGTTCACTCCGCCAAGATGCTGCTCCAGGTGGTAGAGAGGATGAAGGCTCCCTTGTCTCTGTTCATGGTTTTTATGCCTCGCTTGCAGATCTCAATGGCCTCTCTGATCCAGCGCTGTTGTTTGTTCTCTTCGGTGCGGATGACCCTGCCCTTCTCCCGGTCCATGATGTGGTTTTCCCTTCTGCAGTGGTCAGTGATTGCTGATTTGTAATATTCATGTTGTGCTTGTTCTTTTACTGCTATGATTTTTCATTTTTTTGACAGGTAATTCACACCCTCATGGAACATAAGCTGATAAAGACGGGTCTCAAGACACCATCATGCGACACTCTGAAGAAGGCGAAAGACTCGCCGAAACATGTCAGGTAAAACATTTACCTAAAACATAATTGTCTGCTTTTAATGAATCTGTCAAATATCAATAATAAGAAGACAAAATGAACCTCATACAAATAAATGAATGCTTAATAACTCCCCTGCACATGCTCCTAATAATCCAAACCTTCACCTGTAAATAAAATGTCCCGACCTGAAGACATCTTAATGTTATTATTTTGTTATACACACAGCGCCGCCAAGTGGAATCAAAAATTTGTTTTTATTTTAATTTTCACATACTGCACGGTGCCCTTTTGACGAATCCGACTGAAAATTAGTCAGAAAAGACTCAAGACAATGATCTTACTCTCTGCCGAATTTTGTGACGTTTTGGCAAAAGGCGTGGCTATTACGGTGCTGAAAAGTCCGATTGTACTCTGTGGCAACAAAAGCTCCGGCAACATGACTCAGATGATCCTATCTTCTCGAAGTTGTACACATTTGAGGATACTTCAGCCCTGAAGACATCTACCAACTTATTTTTCATCGTAGTAGTAGCGCCACCAACTGGTAAAAGCTAATACAAGTTATTTTCTTGGATGTTTTTCTCCGTGCAACTCAACAAGGTCGCCCTCATATATGCTCGGAGGACTGTTTCGGCCATGAGGATGTCACAATACGAAATTCATCCTTTTTCGTGAAAAGTTGTGGGAGTGGCATTGCACTGTTTGGCAATAAAACAACGCTGATTACGAGGTTCTAAATATGAACGACAACTCGTGAAACTTGACACACACATCAGGCAGAGCAAATTTATCAATATTTTATACGTTAGTTGTGCAGCTTTTTTGAAATGGCTCGCCATGGCCCTCGAGAAATGTTCAAAAAAGCAGCCCTGGTTGAGTGTTTCACCTCGCTTTTTGTAAATTTTATGGAGTACAGTGAACCCTCGGTTATCGCGGTTAATGGGGACCGAGACCACCCGCGGAAACTGAAAATCCGCGAAGTAGCGGCGCACCTTCAAAAATGCTTAAAAGAAAATACAATATATATAATAATATATATATATATATATATATATATATATATATATATATATATATATATATATATATATATATATATATATATACGGGGAGAGAGAGAGAGAGAGAGTGAAATTCATGTTATAACAAAAAAACCAAATTATTATTAAAACGTATTATTTTTTTATTCCCCAGCCATTCTTTTTGTATTTATTTAATTACTCCGACTTTTACCTGCTGGTACGCCGTCCGGTGTGCCCTGTGAAATGAAAGGTGGCATTCTTTATTTATTTATTTATTTATTCATTTATTCATTCATAACTGACAGCTTCGCGCTCCGTTCGTGCCCGGGCGGAAGAGGTGTTCCAATTCGGCTTTACTGTGACACACGCCCGCCCTCCTGCCCCGGAGCTTCCATTCGGTTAAACTTAGGGGCCGCTTGGCACCGCCCGTGCCCGGGGAAGGTGCTCCTCTTTGGCTTACTGTGACGCGAGCATGCCCGCCTCCTCCGGAGCTTCCATTCGGTTAAACTTAGGGGCCGCTTGGAACCGCCCGTGCCCGGGGAAGGTGCTCCTCTTTGGCTTACTGTGACGCGAGCATGCCCTCCTCCTCCGGAGCTTCCATTCGGTTAAACTTAGGGGCCGCTTGGCACCGCCCGTGCCCGGGGAAGGTACTCCTCTACGGCTTAACTGCCACGCACGCCGGCCGGAGCTCTGGTACGGTCCGAACCGCGCGAAACGTCGCCACCGATCGTGTCCGGGGGAACGTGCTCTTCTTCGTCCACTCTCCTCTTCGCCCACGCTCTTCTTCGGCGCACGCCGGCCGTCTAACCGCTCCAGCGCCCGTCGTGCCGCTCGGCGAAACTACAATGCCCCCGAATATTTTTTATACCCGCGAAGCACTGAACCCGCGAAAGGTGAACCGCGAAGTAGCGAGGGTTCACCGTATGTATAAGACCAAGACCTACAAAAAAGTCTCTTGGAGCAATGAGCTAGGTTTTACAGGAAGTCGGCCATTTTGAATTTACTTAAAAGGGGCGGGTCACCACAATGGACTTTGTGTAGAAATTATTATTGGGGCCCGAGCAGCGACCGCGGCGAGGTCCCTATTGTTTATGTAGAAATTATTATTAGGGCCCGAGCAGCGACCGCTACGAGGTCCCCATTGTTTTTGTGGAAATTATTATTATTATTATTATTAGGGCCCGAGCAGTGACCGCTGCGAGGTCCCTATTGTTTTTCTAGAAATTGTTATTAGGGCCCGAGCTGCGACGGCTGCGAGGTCCCTATTGTTTTTGTAGAAAATATCATTACTTTTATTATTATTATTATTATTATTATTAGGGCCTGAGCAGCGACCGCTGCGAAGTCCCTGTTGTTTTTGTAGAAATTATTATTATTATTATTTTTCCGATTGTACGATCGCATTTTTGACCCCAAAACATGCACAAAAACTCACCAAACTTGGCAGTCTCATCGGGCATGGCGAGAAATTTGATATTTTAACGTCTAATATGAACAGGAAGTGAGTTATGAATTTTTGAAAGTCCGACTTTTGCCCTTTTTTGCATGTTTACAGGGGTCATTCTTTTGCACCCTGATCCTAAAGGCTTCATCTGATTGCCTTAAAATTCTGTCTGTAGCATCTTAAGACCTGGGACAAACACTGGGGCTAAAATCTTTTGTTTCCGAAATACTATATGACGGGGGCGGGGCTTCAAAGTTTTCACTTAAGATTTCCTTCGCCGCAATGGACAAAATGCTTAATAACTCTCCTGCACATGCTGCTAAAAATCCAAAACTTCACATGTACATAAAGAGTCGGTACCTGAAGACATCTATATGTTTATATTCTGTTATACACCTTGCGCCAATCAATAACATTTTTTACATTTTGACGTACTGCACGGTGCCCTTTTAACGAATCCGATTGAAAATTGGCTAGAAAAGACTCAAGACATTGATCTTACTCTATCCCTATTTTTGTGACTTTCCTTCGAAGGGCGTGGCTATTGCGGTGCCGCAGAGTCTGATTATTCTCCGTGGCAACAAAAGTTCCTGCAAAATGATTCAGATGATCCATCTTCTCGAAATTTTTCACATTTGAGGATATTCAGGCCCTGAAGACGGCTGCCAACTTATTTTTGATCGCAGTGGTAGCGCCACCAACTGGTTAAAACAAATACAAATTATTTTCGTTGATGTTTTTCTCCGGGCAGGTTCACAAAATCTACCTTATATTTGCTCGGATGAGTGTTTAGGCCTTGAGGATGTCACAATACGAAAGTCTTTCGCCTTCTTCAGAGTGTCACATGATGGTGTCTTGTGACCCGTCTTTATCAGCTGATGTTCCATGAGGGCGTGACTTACCTGTCACAAGAATGAAGGCAAGTCACACCCCCCGCTGTCCGTTCACTCCGCCAAGATGCTGCTCTAGGTGGTAGAGAGGATGAAGGCTCCCTTGTCTCTGTTCATGGTTTTTATGCCTCGCTTGCAGATCTCAATGGCCTCTCTGATCCAGCGCTGTTGTTTGTTCTCTTCGGTGCGGATGACCCTGCCCTTCTCCCGGTCCATGATGTGGTTTTCCCTTTTGCAGTGGTCAGTGATTGCTGATTTGTAATGTTCATGTTGTGCTTGTTCTTTTACTGCTCTGATTTTTCATTTTTTTGACAGGTAAGTCACACCCTCATGGAACATCAGCTGATAAAGACGGGTCTCAAGACACCATCATGCGACACTCTGAAGAAGGCGAAAGACTCGCCGAAACATGTCAGGTAAAAAATTAACCTAAAACATAATTGTCTGCTTTTAATGAATCAGTCAAATATCAATAATAAGAAGACAAAATGAACCTAATACAAATAAATGAATGCTTAATAACTCCCCTGCACATGCTCCTGAAAATCCAAACCTTCACCTGTAAATAAAACGTCCCGACCTGAAGACATCTTAATGTTATTATTTTGTTCTACACACAGCGCCGCCAAGTGGAATCAAAAATGTGTTTTTATTTTAATTTTCACATCCTGCACGGTGCCCTTTTGACAAATCCGACTGAAAATTAGTCAGAAAAGACTCAAGACAATGATCTTTCTCTCTGCCGAATTTTGTGACGTTTTGGCAAAAGGCGTGGCTATTACGGTGCTGAAAAGTCAGATTGTACTCTGTGGCAACAAAAGCTCCGGCAACATGACTCAGATGATCCTATCTTCTCGAAGTTGTACACATTTGAGGATACTTCAGCCCTGAAGACATCGACCAACTTATTTTTCATCGTAGTAGTAGCGCCACCAACTGGTAAAAGCTAATACAAGTTATTTTCTTGGATGTTTTTCCCCGTGCAACTCAACAAGGTCGCCCTCATATATGCTCGGATGACTGTTTCGGCCATGAGGATGTCACAATACGAAATTCGTCCTTTTTCGTGTAAAGTTGTGGGAGTGGCATTGCACTGTTCGGCAATAAAACAACGCTGATTATGAGGTTCTAAATATGAACGACAACTCGTGAAACTTTACACACACATCAGGCCGAGCAAATTTATCAATATTTTATACGTTAGTTGTGCAGCTTTTTTGAAATGGCTCGCCATGGCCCTCGAGAAATGTTAAAAAAAGCAGCCCTGGTTGAGTGTTTCACCTCGCTTTTTGTAAATTTTATGGAGTACAGTGAACCCTCGGTAATCGCGGTTAATGGGGACAGAGACCACCCGCGAAAACTGAAAATCCGCGAAGTAGCGGCGCACCTTCAAAAATGCTTAAAAAAATATACAATATATATAATAAATATATAAATATATATATATATATATATATATATATATATATATATATATATATATATATATATATGGGGAGAGAGAGAGTGAAATTCATGTTATAACAAAAAAACCAAATTATTATTAAAACGTATTATTTTTTTATTCCCCAGCCATTCTTTTTGTATTTATTTAATTACTCCGACTTTTATCTGCTGGTACGCCGTCCGGTGTGCCCTGTGAAATGAAAGGTGGCATTCTTTATTCATTTATTTATTTATTCTTTTATACATTCATAACTGACAGCTTCGCGCTCCGCTCGTGCCCGGGCGGAAGAGGTGCTCCAATTCGGCTTAACTGTGACACACACCCGCCCTCCTCCCCCGGAGCTTCCATTCGGTTAAACTTAGGGGCCGCTTGGCACCGCCCGTGCCCGGGGAAGGTGCTCCTCTTCGGCTTACTGTGACGCGAGCATGCCCTCCTCCTCCGGAGCTTCCATTCGGTTAAACTTAGGGGCCGCTTGGAATCGCCCGTGCCCGGGGAAGGTGCTCCTCTTCGGCTTACTGTGACGCGAGCATGCCCTCCTCCTCCGGAGCTTCCATTCGGTTAAACTTAGGGGCCGCTTGGCACCGCCCGTGCCCGGGGAAGGTTCTCCTCTACGGCTTAACTGCCACGCACGCCGGCCGGAGCTCTGGTACTGTCCGAACCGCGCGAAACGTCGCCACCGATCGTGTCCGGGGGAACGTGCTCTTCTTCGTCCACTCTCCTCTTCGCCCACGCTCTTCTTCGGCGCACACCGGCCGTCTAACCGCTCCAGCGCCCCGTCGTGCCGCTCGGCGAAACTACAATGCCCCCGAATATTTTTTAGACCCGCGAAGCACTGAACCCGCGAAAGGTGAACCGCCAAGTAGCGAGGGTTCACTGTATGTATAAGACCAAGACCTACAAAAAAGTCTCTTGGAGCAATGAGCTAGGTTTTACAGGAAGTCGGCCATTTTGAATTTACTTAAAAGGGGGCGGGTCACCACAATGGACTTTGTGTAGAAATTATAATTGGGGCCCGAGCAGCGACCGCGGCGAGGTCCCTATTGTTTTTGTAGAAATTATTATTATTATTATTATTAGGGCCCGAGCAGTGACCGCTGCGAGGTCCCTATTGTTTTTCTAGAAATTGTTATTAGGGCCCGAGCTGCGACGGCTGCGAGGTCCCTATTGTTTTTGTAGAAAATATTATTACTTTTATTATTATTATTATTATTATTATTAGGGCCTGAGCAGCGACCGCTGCGAAGTCCCTGTTGTTTTTGTAGAAATTATTATTATTATTATTTTTCCGATTGTTCGATTGCATTTTTGACCCCCGAAACATGCACAAAAACTCACCAAACTTGGCAATCTCATCGGGCATGGGGAGAAATTTGATATTTTAAACGTCTAATATGAACAGGAAGTGAGTTATGAATTTTTGAAAGTCCGACTTTTGCCCTTTTTTGCATGTTTACAGGGGTCATTCTTTTGCACCCTGATCCTAAAGGCTTCATCTGATTGCCTTAAAATTCTGTCTGTAGCATCTTAAGACCTGGGACAAACACTGGGGCTAAAATTGGGGCTAAAATCTTTTGTTTCCGAAATACTATATGACGGGGGCGGGGCTTCAAAGTTTTCACTTAAGATTTCCTTCGCCGCAATGGACAAAATGCTTAATAACTCTCCTGCACATGCTGCTAAAAATCCAAAACTTCACATGTACATAAAGAGTCGGTACCTGAAGACATCTATATGTTTATACTCTGTTATACACCTTGCGCCAATCAATATAATTTTTTACATTTTGACGTACTGCACGGTGCCCTTTTAACGAATCCGATTGAAAATTGGCTAGAAAAGACTCAAGACATTGATCTTACTCTATCCCTATTTTTGTGACTTTCCTTCGAAGGGCGTGGCTATTACGGTGCCGCAGAGTCTGATTATTCTCCGTGGCAACAAAAGTTCCTGCAAAATGATTCAGATGATCCATCTTCTCGAAATTTTTCACATTTGAGGATATTCAGGCCCTGAAGACGGCTGCCAACTTATTTTTGATCGCAGTGGTAGCGCCACCAACTGGTTAAAACAAATACAAATTATTTTCGTTGATTTTTTTCTCCGGGCAGGTTAACAAAATCTACCTTATATTTGCTCGGATGAGTGTTTAGGCCTTGAGGATGTCACAATACGAAAGTCTTTCGCCTTCTTCAGAGTGTCACATGATGGTGTCTTGTGACCCGTCTTTATCAGCTGATGTTCCATGAGGGCGTGACTTACCTGTCACAAGAATGAAGGCAAGTCACGCCCCCCGCTGTCCGTTCACTCCGCCAAGATGCTGCTCCAGGTGGTAGAGAGGATTGTCTCTGTTCATGGTTTTTATGCCTCGCTTGCAGATCTCAATGGCCTCTCTGATCCAGCGCTGTTGTTTGTTCTCTTCGGTGCGGATGACCTTGCCCTTCTCCCGGTCTATGATGTGGTTTTCCCTTTTGCAGTGGTCAGTGATTGCTGATTTGTAATGTTCATGTTGTGCTTGTTCTTTTACTGCTCTGATTTTTCATTTTTTTGACAGGTAAGTCACACCCACATGGAACATCAGCTGATAAAGACGGGTCTCAAGACACCATCATGCGACACTCTGAAGAAGGCGAAAGACTCGCCGAAACATGTCAGGTAAAAAATTAACCTAAAACATAATTGTCTGCTTTTAATGAATCAGTCAAATATCAATAATAAGAAGACAAAATGAACCTAATACAAATAAATGAATGCTTAATAACGCCCCTGCACATGCTCCTAAAAATCCAAACCTTCACCTGTAAATAAAACGTCCCGACCTGAAGACATCTTAATGTTATTATTTTGTTATACACACAGCGCCGCCAAGTGGAATCAAAAATGTGTTTTTATTTTAATTTTCACGTACTGCACGGTGCCCTTTTGACGAATCCGACTGAAAATTAGTCAGAAAAGACTCAAGACAATGATCTTACTCTCTGCCGAATTTTGTGACGTTTTGGCAAAAGGCGTGGCTATTACGGTGCTGAAAAGTCCGATTGTACTTTGTGGCAACAAAAGCTCCGGCAACATGACTCAGATGATCCTATCTTCTCGAAGTTGTACACATTTGAGGATACTTCAGCCCTGAAGACATCTACCAACTTATTTTTCATCGTAGTAGTAGCGCCACCAACTGGTAAAAGCTAATACAAGTTATTTTCTTGGATGTTTTTCTCCGTGCAACTCAACAAGGTCGCCCTCATATATGCTCGGATGACTGTTTCGGCCATGAGGATGTCACAATACGAAATTCATCCTTTTTCGTGAAAAGTTGTGGGAGTGGCATTGCACTGTTCGGCAATAAAACAACGCTGATTATGAGGTTCTAAATATGAACGACAACTCGTGAAACTTTACACACACATCAGGCAGAGCAAATTTATCAATATTTTATACGTTAGTTGTGCAGCTTTTTTGAAATGGCTCGCCTTGGCCCTCGAGAAAAGTTAAAAAAAGAATAGAATAGAAATAGAAATCCCTTTATTGTCATTGTACTCAAGTGTGCAACGAGATTAGAGGGCTCCCCTCTCCAGTGCAATACAACAATAATACAGACAATATATAAATTAGATAAATAAATAAGACAGTGCAATGGAATTCAGTACTGAATAGGGCATATAGAAACACATCACAATGCTGTTTTGCAAGGTTAGGGTGGTCTCGTGTGTGTGTGAGAGTTCAGTATGGAGATGGCTCTCGGAAAGAAACTGTTTCTCAGTCTATTGGTCCTTGATTTGATGCATCTGTAGCGCCTGCCAGAGGGCAACCGGTCGAACAGGTGTGAGTTTGGGTGGGTATTGTCTTTGACGATGTTGAGAGCCCCTCTGAGGCACCGGGCGGTGTAGATGTCCGACAGCGAGGGGAGAGGGCAGCCAATAATCCTTTGCGCTGTTTTGACTGTCCTCTGGAGCCTCACTCTGTCCGCCTCAGTGCAGCCGCTGTACCAGGTGGAGACAGAGTACGTCAGCAGGCTCTCGATGGACGAGTGGTAGAAGGCCAGCAGCAGCTTCCTGTCCAGGTTGAATTTCCTGAGGACTCTCAGGAAGTGCAGACGTTGGCGGACCTTCTTTACCACTGCTGTGGTGTTGTGACTCCAAGAAAGGTCATCGGAGATCTGTACTCCCAGGAACTTGAACGTGTGGACCCTCTCCACACACACGCCTTCGATGCAGAGGGGTGCGGCAGCGTCTTGTTCCTCCTGAAGTCGACGACAATCTCCTTTGTTTTAGCAGAGTTAAGGTGCAGTCTGTTGTCCTTGCACCAAGTTGTCAGTCTCCCTACCTCCTCTCTGTAGGCTGTCTCGTCACCTTCCGAGATCAGACCGACCACTGTCGTGTCGTCAGCAAACTTGACGATGGTGTTGTTGCCGCGGGCCGGGCTGCAGTCGTAGGTGTAGAGGGCGTACAGGAGAGGGCTCAGCACGCATCCTTGGGGGGAACCGGTGCTCACCATGAGGGTGGAGGACGTGTAGGGGCCGAGCAACACAGTCTGGGGTCTGTTGGTCAGAAAGTCCTTAATCCAGATGTGTGTGAGGGCAGGGAGGCCGAGAGTGTCCAGTTTGGCGACGAGGATGTCTGGGATGATTGTGTTGAATGCCGAGCTGTAGTCCACAAAGAGCATCCTTGCATAGCTCCGCTGTTGTTCCAGGTGGCCCAGCACAACATGCAGAGCAGCCCTGGTTGAGTGTTTCACCTCGCTTTTTGTAAATTTTATGGAGTACAGTGAACCCTCGGTTATCGCGGTTAATGGGGACCGAGACCACCCGCGAAAACTGAAAATCCGCGAAGTAGCGGCGCACCTTCAAAAATGCTTTAAAAAAAAATACAATATATATATATATATATATATATATATACGGGGAGAGAGAGAGTGAAATTCATGTTATAACAAAAAAAACAAATTATTATTAAAACGTATTATTTTTTTATTCCCCAGCCATTCTTTTTGTATTTATTTAATTACTCCGACTTTTACCTGCTGGTACGCCGTCCGGTGTGCCCTGTGCAATGAAAGGTGCCATTCTTTATTTATTTATTTATTTATTCATTCATAACTGACAGCTTCGCGCTCCGCTCGTGCCCGGGCGGAAGAGGTGCTCCAATTCGGCTTAACTGTGACACACGCCCACCCTCCTCCCCCGGAGCTTCCATTCGGTTAAACTTAGGGGCCGCTTGGCACCGCCGTGCCCGGGGAAGGTGCTCCTCTTCGGCTTACTGTGTCGCGAGCATGCCCTCCTCCTCCGGAGCTTCCATTCGGTTAAACTTAGGGGCCGCTTGGAACCGCCCGTGCCCGGGGAAGGTGCTCCTCTTCGGCTTACTGTGACGCGAGCATGCCCTCCTCCTCCGGAGCTTCCATTCCATTAAACTTAGGGGCCGCTTGGCACCGCCCGTGCCCGGGGAAGGTGCTCCTCTACGGCTTAACTGCCACGCACGCCGGCCGGAGCTCTGGTACGGTCCGAACCGCGCGAAACGTCGCCACCGATCGTGTCCGGGGGAACGTGCTCTTCTTCGTCCACTCTCCTCTTCGCCCACGCTCTTCTTCGGCGCACGCCGGCCGTCTAACCGCTCCAGCGCCCCGTCGTGCCGCTCGGCGAAACTACAATGCCCCCGAATATTTTTTATACCCGCGAAGCACTGAACCCGCGAAAGGTGAACCGCGAAGTAGCGAGGGTTCACTGTATGTATAAGACCAAGACCTACAAAAAAGTCTCTTGGAGCAATGAGCTAGGTTTTACAGGAAGTCGGCCATTTTGAATTTACTTAAAAGGGGGCGGGTCACCACAATGGACTTTGTGTAGAAATTATTATTGGGGCCCGAGCAGCGACCGCGGCGAGGTCCCTATTGTTTATGTAGAAATTATTATTAGGGCCCGAGCAGCGACCGCTACGAGGTCCCCATTGTTTTTGTGGAAATTATTATTATTAATATTATTAGGGCCCGAGCAGTGACCGCTGCGAGGTCCCTATTGTTATTAGGGCCCGAGCTGCGACGGCTGCGAAGTCCCTATTGTTTTTGTAGAAATTATTATTATTATTATTTTTCCGATTGTTCGATCGCATTTTTGACCCCCGAAACATGCACAAAAATTCACCAAACTTGGCAGTCTCATCGGGCATGGCGAAAAATTTGATATTTTAACGTCTAATATGAACAGGAAGTGAGTTATGAATTTTTGAAAGTCCGACTTTTGCCCTTTTTTGCATGTTTACAGGGGTCATTCTTTTGCACCCTGATCCTAAAGGCTTCATCTGATTGCCTTAAAATTCTGTCTGTAGCATCTTAAGACCTGGGACAAACACTGGGGCTAAAATCTTTTGTTTCCGAAATACTATATGAACGGGGGCGGGGCTTCGAAGTTTTCACTTAAGATTTCCTTCGCCGCAATGGACAAAATGCTTAATAACTCTCCTGCACATGCTGCTAAAAATCCAAAACTTCACATGTACATAAAGAGTCGGTACCTGAAGACATCGATATGTTTATATTCAGTTATACACCTTGCGCCAATCAATATAATTTTATACATTTTGACGTACTGCACGGTGCCCTTTTAACGAATCCGATTGAAAATTGGCTAGAAAAGACTCAAGACATTGATCTTACTCTATCCCTATTTTTGTGACTTTCCTTCGAAGGGCGTGGCTATTACGGTGCCGCAGAGTCTGATTAATCTCCGTGGCAACAAAAGTTCCTGCAAAATGATTCAGATGATCCATCTTCTCGAAATTTTTCACATTTGAGGATATTCAGGCCCTGAAGACGGCTGCCAACTTATTTTTGATCGCAGTGGTAGCGCCACCAACTGGTTAAAACAAATACAAATTATTTTCGTTGATGTTTTTCTCCGGTCAGGTTAACAAAATCTACCTTATGTTTGTTCGGATGAGTGTTTAGGCCTTGAGGATGTCACAATATGAAAGTCTTTCGCCTTCTTCAGAGTGTCACATGATGGTGTCTTGTGACCCGTCTTTATCAGCTGATGTTCCATGAGGGCGTGACTTACCTGTCACAAGAATGAAGGCAAGTCACGCCCCCCGCTGTCCGTTCACTCCGCCAAGATGCTGCTCCAGGTGGTAGAGAGGATGAAGGCTCCCTTGTCTCTGTTCATGGTTTTTATGCCTCGCTTGCAGATCTCAATGGCCTCTCTGATCCAGCGCTGTTGTTTGTTCTCTTCGTTGCGGATGACCCTGCCCTTCTCCCGGTCCATGATGTGGTTTTCCCTTTTGCAGTGGTCAGTGATTGCTGATTTGTAATATTCATGTTGTGCTTGTTCTTTTACTGCTCTGATTTTTCATTTTTTTGACAGGTAAGTCACACCCTCATGGAACATCAGCTGATAAAGACGGGTCTCAAGACACCATCATGCGACACTCTGAAGAAGGCGAAAGACTCGCCGAAACATGTCAGGTAAAAAATTAACCTAAAACATAATTGTCTGCTTTTAATGAATCTGTCAAATATCAATAATAAGAAGACAAAATGAACCTAATACAAATAAATGAATGCTTAATAACTCCCCTGCACATGCTCCTAAAAATCCAAACCTTCACCTGTAAATAAAACGTCCCGACCTGAAGACATCTTAATGTTATTATTTTGTTATACACACAGCGCCGCCAAGTGGAATCAAAAATGTGTTTTTATTTTAATTTTCACATACTGCACGGTGCCCTTTTGACGAATCCGACTGAAAATTTGTCAGAAAAGACTCAAGACAATGATCTTACTCTCTGCCGAATTTTGTGACGTTTTGGCAAAAGGCGTGGCTATTACGGTGCTGAAAAGTCAGATTGTACTTTGTGGCAACAAAAGCTCCGGCAACATGACTCAGATGATCCTATCTTCTCGAAGTTGTACACATTTGAGGATACTTCAGCCCTGAAGACATCTACCAACTTATTTTTCATCGTAGTAGTAGCGCCACCAACTGGTAAAAGCTAATACAAATTATTTTCTTGGATGTTTTTCTCCGTGCAACTCAACAAGGTCGCCCTCATATATGCTCGGATGACTGTTTCGGCCATGAGGATGTCACAATACGAAATTCATCCTTTTTCGTGAAAAGTTGTGGGAGTGGCATTGCACTGTTCGGCAATAAAACAACGCTGATTATGAGGTTCTAAATATGAACGACAACTCGTGAAACTTTACACACACATCAGGCAGAGCAAATTTATCAATATTTTATCCGTTAGTTGTGCAGCTTTTTTGAAATGGCTCGCCATGGCCCTCGAGAAATGTTCAAAAAAGCAGCCCTGGTTGAGTGTTTCACCTCGCTTTTTGTAAATTTTATGGAGTACAGTGAACCCTCGGTTATCGCGGTTAATGTTAAAATGGTCGAATGGTCAATGACAAGAATTGCAGTGCAAGCACGTATTATCGGCGCGGGTTCGATCCCCACCTGATGTGCCTCGCATGATTTCTTTGGCTGCCAGGATGGCCGAGTGGTCTAAGGCGCCGCGTTCAGGACCCAGTCTCCCCAGGAGGCCTGGGTTCGAATCTCGAATTTCCCCATTGTGGGACTAATAAAGGGAATATTAGTATTATTATGGCTGCCAGGATGGCCGAGTGGTCTAAGGCGCCGCGTTCAGGACCCAGTCTCCCCACGAGGCCTGGGTTCGAATCTCAAATTTCCCCATTGTGGGACTAATAAAGGGAATATTATATTATTATTATTATATTATAATGGGGACCGAGACCACCCGCAAAAACTGAAAATCCGCGAAGTAGCGGCGCACCTTCAAAAATGCTTAAAAAAAAATACAATATATATAATAAATATATAAATATATATATATATATATATATTTATATATATATATATATATATATATATATATACGAGGAGAGAGAGAGAGAGTGAAATTCATGTTATAACAAAAAAACCAAATTATTATTAAAACGTATTATTTTTTTATTCCCCAGCCATTCTTTTTGTATTTATTTAATTACTCCGACTTTTACCTGCTGGTACGCCGTCCGGTGTGCCCTGTGAAATGAAAGGTGGCATTCTTTATTTATTTATTTATTTATTCATTTATTCATTCATAACTGACAGCTTCGCGCTCCGTTCGTGCCCGGGCGGAAGAGGTGTTCCAATTCGGCTTAACTGTGACACACGCCCGCCCTCCTCCCCCGGAGCTTCCATTCGGTTAAACTTAGGGGCCGCTTGGCACCGCCCGTGCCCGGGGAAGGTGCTCCTCTTCGGCTTACTGTGTCGCGAGCATGCCCTCCTCCTCCGGAGCTTCCATTCGGTTAAACTTAGGGGCCGCTTGGAACCGCCCGTGCCCGGCGAAGGTGCTCCTCTTCGGCTTACTGTGACGCGAGCATGCCCTCCTCCTCCGGAGCTTCCATTCGGTTAAACTTAGGGGCCGCTTGGAACCGCCCGTGCCCGGGGAAGGTGCTCCTCTTCGGCTTTCTGTGACGCGAGCATGCCCTCCTCCTCCGGAGCTTCCATTCGGTTAAACTTAGGGGCCGCTTGGCACCGCCCGTGCCCGGGGAAGGTGCTCCTCTACGGCTTAACTGCCACGCACGCCGGCCGGAGCTCTGGTACGGTCCGAACCGCGCGAAACGTCGCCACCGATCGTGTCCGGGGGAACGTGCTCTTCTTCGTCCAATCTCCTCTTCGCCCACGCTCTTCTTCGGCGCACGCCGGCCGTTTAACCGCTCCAGCGCCCGTCGTGCCGCTCGGCGAAACTACAATGCCCCCGAATATTTTTTATACCCGCGAAGCACTGAACCCGCGAAAGGTGAACCGCGAAGTAGCGAGGGTTCACTGTATGTATAAGGCCAAGACCTACAAAAAAGTCTCTTGGAGCAATGAGCTAGGTTTTACAGGAAGTCGGCCATTTTGAATTTACTTAAAAGGGGGCGGGTCACCACAATGGACTTTGTGTAGAAATTATTATTGGGGCCCGAGCAGCGACCGCGGCGAGGTCCCTATTGTTTATGTAGAAATTATTATTAGGGCCGAGCAGCGACCGCTACGAGGTCCCCATTGTTTTTGTGGAAATTATTATTATTATTATTATTAGGGCCCGAGCAGTGACCGCTGCGAGGTCCCTATTGTTTTTCTAGAAAATATTATTACTTTTTTTATTATTATTATTATTATTATTATTAGGGCCTGAGCAGCGACCGCTGCGAAGTCCCTGTTGTTTTTGTAGAAATTATTATTATTATTATTTTTCCGATTGTTCGATCGCATTTTTGACCCCCGAAACATGCACAAAAACTCACCAAACTTGGCAGTCTCATCGGGCATGGCGAGAAATTTGATATTTTAAACGTCTAATATGAACAGGAAGTGAGTTATGAATTTTTGAAAGTCCGACTTTTGCTCTTTTTTGCATGTTTACAGGGGTCATTCTTTTGCACCCTGATCCTAAAGGCTTCATCTGATTGCCTTAAAATTTTGTCTGTAGCATCTTAAGACCTGGGACAAACACTGGGGCTAAAATCTTTTGTTTCCGAAATACTATATGACGGGGGCGGGGCTTCAAAGTTTTCACTTAAGATTTCCTTCGCCGCAATGGACAAAATGCTTAATAACTCTCCTGCACATGCTGCTAAAAATCCAAAACTTCACATGTACATAAAGAGTCGGTACCTGAAGACATCTATATGTTTATATTCTGTTATACACCTTGCGCCAATCAATATCATTTTTTACGTTTTGACGTACTGCACGGTGCCCTTTTAACGAATCCGATTGAAAATTGGCGAGAAAAGACTCAAGACATTGATCTTACTCTATCCCTATTTTTGTGACTTTCCTTCGAAGGGCGTGGCTATTGCGGTGCCGCAGAGTCTGATTATTCTCCGTGGCAACAAAAGTTCCTGCAAAATGATTCAGATGATCCATCTTCTCGAAATTTTTCACATTTGAGGATATTCAGGCCCTGAAGACGGCTGCCAACTTATTTTTGATCGCAGTGGTAGCGCCACCAACTGGTAAAACAAATACAAATTATTTTCGTTGATGTTTTTCTCCGGGCAGGTTCACAAAATCTACCTTATATTTGCTCGGATTAGTGTTTAGGCCTTGAGGATGTCACAATACGAAAGTCTTTCGCCTTCTTCAGAGTGTCACATGATGGTGTCTTGTGACCCGTCTTTATCAGCTGATGTTCCATGAGGGCGTGACTTACCTGTCACAAGAATGAAGGCAAGTCACACCCCCCGCTGTCCGTTCACTCCGCCAAGATGCTGCTCCAGGTGGTAGAGAGGATGAAGGCTCCCTTGTCTCTGTTCATGGTTTTTATGCCTCGCTTGCAGATCTCAATGGCCTCTCTGATCCAGCGCTGTTGTTTGTTCTCTTCGGTGCGGATGACCCTGCCCTTCTCCCGGTCCATGATGTGGTTTTCCCTTCTGCAGTGGTCAGTGATTGCTGATTTGTAATATTCATGTTGTGCTTGTTCTTTTACTGCTATGATTTTTCATTTTTTTGACAGGTAATTCACACCCTCATGGAACATAAGCTGATAAAGACGGGTCTCAAGACACCATCATGCGACACTCTGAAGAAGGCGAAAGACTCGCCGAAACATGTCAGGTAAAACATTTACCTAAAACATAATTGTCTGCTTTTAATGAATCTGTCAAATATCAATAATAAGAAGACAAAATGAACCTCATACAAATAAATGAATGCTTAATAACTCCCCTGCACATGCTCCTAATAATCCAAACCTTCACCTGTAAATAAAATGTCCCGACCTGAAGACATCTTAATGTTATTATTTTGTTATACACACAGCGCCGCCAAGTGGAATCAAAAATTTGTTTTTATTTTAATTTTCACATACTGCACGGTGCCCTTTTGACGAATCCGACTGAAAATTAGTCAGAAAAGACTCAAGACAATGATCTTACTCTCTGCCGAATTTTGTGACGTTTTGGCAAAAGGCGTGGCTATTACGGTGCTGAAAAGTCCGATTGTACTCTGTGGCAACAAAAGCTCCGGCAACATGACTCAGATGATCCTATCTTCTCGAAGTTGTACACATTTGAGGATACTTCAGCCCTGAAGACATCTACCAACTTATTTTTCATCGTAGTAGTAGCGCCACCAACTGGTAAAAGCTAATACAAGTTATTTTCTTGGATGTTTTTCTCCGTGCAACTCAACAAGGTCGCCCTCATATATGCTCGGAGGACTGTTTCGGCCATGAGGATGTCACAATACGAAATTCATCCTTTTTCGTGAAAAGTTGTGGGAGTGGCATTGCACTGTTTGGCAATAAAACAACGCTGATTACGAGGTTCTAAATATGAACGACAACTCGTGAAACTTGACACACACATCAGGCAGAGCAAATTTATCAATATTTTATACGTTAGTTGTGCAGCTTTTTTGAAATGGCTCGCCATGGCCCTCGAGAAATGTTCAAAAAAGCAGCCCTGGTTGAGTGTTTCACCTCGCTTTTTGTAAATTTTATGGAGTACAGTGAACCCTCGGTTATCGCGGTTAATGGGGACCGAGACCACCCGCGGAAACTGAAAATCCGCGAAGTAGCGGCGCACCTTCAAAAATGCTTAAAAGAAAATACAATATATATAATAAATATATATATATATATATATATATATATATATATATATATATATATATATATATATATATATATATATACGGGGAGAGAGAGAGAGAGAGAGTGAAATTCATGTTATAACAAAAAAACCAAATTATTATTAAAACGTATTATTTTTTTATTCCCCAGCCATTCTTTTTGTATTTATTTAATTACTCCGACTTTTACCTGCTGGTACGCCGTCCGGTGTGCCCTGTGAAATGAAAGGTGGCATTCTTTATTTATTTATTTATTTATTCATTTATTCATTCATAACTGACAGCTTCGCGCTCCGTTCGTGCCCGGGCGGAAGAGGTGTTCCAATTCGGCTTTACTGTGACACACGCCCGCCCTCCTGCCCCGGAGCTTCCATTCGGTTAAACTTAGGGGCCGCTTGGCACCGCCCGTGCCCGGGGAAGGTGCTCCTCTTTGGCTTACTGTGACGCGAGCATGCCC